>NC_056617.1:5423128-5723128 GCF_018340385.1 Cyprinus carpio | reverse complement strand
TGCATAAGCATAGCAAGCATCATAGCAAAAAGGCTAACAAACTTAAGAGTTATACCCACCAATGAACATTAGCCCTTCATTCATGACATGGATACCGTAATAATCATACAGAGAGAACATAGTTGCATACCTTTATCTTTTGCTCGTTTCTCCTCCTCTTCTTTTTATCTAAATTGGGCATCTGATGGCTTTGGCGTTTTCCTGTCCATCTCTGTGTTTATTTGGCACTCGACAATCAACAGATTTCCCAACCCCCCAAAACTGTCACTCACGACCAGAAGTCAAGACTAAACCAATTAATCGTGGTGACCACATAATCGTTTCGTATTACCTATTTTTATTATCCATTTCACACAATTCAGAAAAACAAAAATTCACAGGAACTATAGGCCTGTATCTATAATATTATGAATGAAATGTGCGTTATGTGGAAGAAAGTCGAGGTGTGACTGACTTTAGCCCACTAATTCCATTAGAGTATTGCTCTATACAGTGGACCTTGTCCGTTCCATTTGGGAGAGACCCAGAGGTGAAGGGTCCCCCGCGCTGCGCCGCGCTCCCCTTTCCCCTTCTCACACAGCTTCTGTGCACGGCACCTTCTCAGCAAGCAGGGGGCGACAATTTGCCAATTCCCCACACAGTGAAATGATAGATAATAGAAAACCGTTTCGCGGCGGCGGTGCAGAGGATTATTATGATTATTTTTAACTGCTCATGCCACCCCCCATATATCATGATAAAATGCTGCCCCGGGCGTCTGCCCGGTTCGACTGTGCCAAAAACCGTTACTGTCTACAGTGCTCAACACTCGCGTTTGAATCATCAGTGGCAAATCCTTTAAATATGTAAACGTACTTACAGACTGTGAGTTGAAACAGCCGGCATTGTAGTCTACTCTACCAGGATCAGGAAACAGTCCTCCATAAAATGTGCTGCACACATCTGAATATTTAGGTATAACTTTTTATAAATACAACTTAACTACTGATTTCTAGTTGTGTCCTCTTTTGGAAGAGTACAAAGTATTTTCGCTTTCACAATGAAACACACAGCGGCTTCACAACACACTCTACACTTCACAACATGGTGGCTGCGGTGGCAACAACAGTAAAGTTACACCTTCTTTCTTTGTGTGAAAATTTGGGCGGCGTTATGCAAATCTTCGTAAGTCTTCAAGTATTCAAGTATTTTACTACACTTCAGAATGTGATTCATATTGAGTAGGGATCATTTTTTAGGATCCTATACTTAAAGGGTTACTCCACCACAAAATGAACATTTTGTCATTAATCACTTACCCCCATGTTGTTCCAAACCCGTCAAAGCTTCGTTCGTCTTCGGATCACAATTTAAGGTATTTTGGATGAAAATTGGAAGGCTTGAGACTGTCCCATAAACTGCCAAATAAATAACAGTGTCAAGGTCCGGGAAAGTATAAAAAAAAAATCTTCAGAATAGTCCATCTGCCATCAGTGATTCAACCGTAACATTATGAAGCGACAAGATAACTTTTTGTACACAAAGAAAACAAAAATAACGACTTTATTCAACAATTCTTCTCCTCTGTGTCTCTCCAAATCAGCGTAGAGACATTTTGGCAGCTCTGAGCAATACGCAGATGGTGTACGCTCTTCTGTGTCAGCCGTGCTGCGCCGATACACTGTTTGCTTTCAAACCAAATCGTAAATACACGTAAAAAAAATTTTCCTTGTGGTGTGGCTGAAGCAGAAGAGTGTAAGCCACTTGCGTACTAGTCAGATTTGTCAAAATGGTTCTATGCTGATTTGGAGAGACACAGAGGAGAGGAATTGTTGAATAAAGACGTTATTTTTGTTTTCTTCGTATACAAATAGTATTCTGGTCACTTCATAATGTTACGGTTGAATCACTGATGGCAGATAGACTATTCTCACAATGCTTTTCATACTTTCCTGGACCTTGACACTGTTATTTATTTGGCAGTCTATGGGACAGTCTCAAGCCTCCCTGTTTTCATCAAAAATATCTTAAATTGTGTTCCGAAGACAAACAAAGCTTTGCCGGGTTTGGAACGACATGGGGGTAAGTAAATAAAGACAAAATTTTAATTTTGGGATGGAGTATCCCTTTAACCTAAGTCTCTGAGAACCTGAAACCTTGTACTTCTGGAGACTCCAGGTAGGTTGCAGTTCTGGAAAATAGTGGCGCTGAAGACTAAATGGTTCTTGGTGATTTCACACCTAATTCTTCACCTTAATTCCTAATTCTTTCGCTATTAACAGGCATCCTTTCTTCTCCACCTGTTTTTGACTGACCCACTGAGCATTTTGCTTTCCAATGATTATGCATTAACTTTGCAATTTCTAGTGTTGTATTAGTTCTGAAGACATTTTTCACTTCCAGCCTTCATAAATAATTATATATCAATTATAAATGATTAAATACGAGATAAATAGTACTTATTAAGATTGCTGTTGTTTGAAATTGGTAAAATGTGCTTGGAAAAAAATATGATCAGAATATCTACTTGCATAATAATTATGCATGCACTTTATGTTACCACTTTGTTTATTTAAATGGGGAGTCATCTCATTTATCACCAGTAAAATATGGAGTGCCACAAGGATCTGTCCTAGGTCCTCTGCTATTTTCAATATACATGTTGCCCCAAATAATCAGTAGTTCTGAGGCACTCAAAAGGAATGTAAGTTAAAAAGCCTTTATTTAAACTTGGCTATCCATTTAACACATGCCAACATGTTTCGGCCTCTGTGGCCTTCTTCAATGCAAATTCAAAATGGCAGTCTGTAGACTGCATGCTATATATATATATATATATATATATATATATATGTATATATATATGACCCAATCGCATGTGGTCACATGACCTAGAAGCACAGGTGTTCATCTGCACAGGTATCACCTGACAAAGAGCAATTACAACAAGTTACTTTAGATAAGACAAGTCACATTTTCAATATTTAACCAATTCCCACATCAAGATAGTTTAAAATATCAAAATAAATAGATACATCTAGCAAGAGGTTGCTTTGTATAAGACAAGTTACAGAAAAACATTGACATACATTGTGAAAAATATATAATTTCGTTTCATGCTCTAATAAATATGTGCAGTCTCAGATCTTTTTTCTGTCTTATACAAAGCAATGCAGAGTGAAGTAGTTCTTCTATGACATTGCTGTGAAAACCCTCTTTTGAAACCTTTGTTTTAGAGTGTAGTTCCAGAATTCTTAAGGGATGATCCTGGTAAACAAAAGGCAAAGTTTTTTTTTTTTTTTTTTTTTTTTTTCTTGAGTAAGGATTCCAGTTTTGCTTTTGTGAGTCATGAACACAGACCTTAGCTGAGGTGAGAGATGCCCCAAGATCTTTAAAAAAAAAAGACCTTATTTTGCATATATTTTGTTTTGTGACATATTGCATATATGTGACCCTGGACCACAAAACCAGTCTTAAGTCGCTGGGGTATATTTTTAGCAATAGCCAAAAAAAAAAAAAAAAAAAAAAAAAAAAAACATTGCATGGGTCAAAATTACAGATTTTTATTTTATGCCAAAAAACATTTGGATATTAAGTAAAGATCATGTTCCATGAAGATATTTTGTAAATTTCCTACTGTAAATACATCAAAACTTAATTTTTGATTAGTACTATGCAGAGCTAAGAATTAATTTGGACAACTTCAAAGGCGATTTTCTCAGTATTTAGATTTTTGTTTATACCCTCAGATTCCAGATTTTTAAATAGTTGTATCTCAGCCAAATATTTTCCGATCCTAATAAACCATACATCAATGGAAAGCTTATTTATTCAATTCCGAAAAACTGACACTTAAGACTGTTTTTTTGTCCGCGGTCACATATGCTTGTGAGAGCTGTAAAGTGAGACTACAAAACAGCACAGTTAACAGAGTAACATTTACATCCAAAGAGACTGGACATTCACTCTTCAGGTGACAAACTCCTTTTTGATTGATTTATTTTTTTGAGTAGTATGCAAAAAAATCTATGTGATTTTGTCACACGTAGTGTGGTATTGGCAGGTTTGATTTATTAGCTATTGAGTAAAATTGGTCTGAAATGTATTGTTTCACTAGTTTGATTATAAATATAATACTAATTATTTTATTGTAATATTTAGGTCTTTTTATATTTACATTACTAATTATGGAATAGAATTTAGCTACTTTTTTATTTTTATTTTATAATTAATTGAAAATTACCTTTATGCCAGAATAATTTAATATTGGAAGACTCTGGTTATGTGGAGTTTTGTTCAATTAGAGAATGGGTTGATTGATTTTGATTCCATTTGTTTTGGCTTCTTCAGTGCAAATACATTTACACTTCTTTCTACCATCAGATCACCGCTACAGCTAATTATACAGGTGCATCTCAGTAAATTAGAATGTTGTGGAAAAATTCATTTATTTCAGTAATTCAACTCAAATTGTGAAACTCGTGTTTTAAATAAATGCAATGCACACAGACTGAAGTAGTTTAAGTCTTTGGTTCTTTTAATTGTGATGATTTTGGCTCTCATTTGTCTTCTCAGTATATTCTGAACTGAGAAGACATGGAGCAAATTAATAACTCTACAATGAACTTCACTGAACCTGAAGGATACATACATTTTTCTTCTTAACTCATTAATAGACTGGCAGTAATTGTGGGCAGCTTTAGTTTCCTGTTTGGTCTTACTACAAACTGCTATGTTATATGGCTCATCATCACATGAACAGGAAGTGGAGTTGCATCAGAGATCTTCATCCTCAATCTCTCTGTTTGTGATATTTGTGCTTGTCTGAACACTTTGATCATCATAGTGTCAACTTGAATTCTCCACCATTGGCCGGTCTTTGTTTCAGTGTCTGATCTGTGTTGAGTGTCACCTGGCAGTGGTTCATCCTGTAACCTTTCTGAAGTTCAAACCTCTCAGATATATATATATATATATATATATATATATATATATATATAATATATATATATATATATATATATATATATATATATATATATATATATATATAGTTTTGTCTAAGGAATCTTATGAAAAAGGCTTATAATATTATGATGATAGATTTATATAGAGTCATGAACGCAGACCATACTGTAGAGTAGCTGAGATAAGAGAGACCTGTGATGGTTTTTCAATGTACTTGGACTCGTACTCGAGTCTGGTCTTGAGTACAGCTTGTAGCGGACTTGGACTTGTCATAGCCTCGGACTTGACATGGACTCCAGCCTTTGGGACTCAGAAAACTAAGTTTAACTGAGTCCAGTTGCAGTTGATGGAAATGTCACTGATGCATTTTCAAAAAAATGATATTCAGTTTTTGTATGTTTTTTGTCTAGTCTAGTACTTGAAAACCGACAGGTTTATGTGCACACACAAAAGTGTGCTCACCCAAAGCGCCTCTCAGTCAGTGTGCGAAGACCAAATTAAGTTAT
Organism: Cyprinus carpio; assembly: GCF_018340385.1. Classification (NCBI taxonomy): domain Eukaryota; kingdom Metazoa; phylum Chordata; class Actinopteri; order Cypriniformes; family Cyprinidae; genus Cyprinus; species Cyprinus carpio. The sequence goes on along the minus strand of NC_056617.1, from coordinate 5,717,675 downwards.
CTTTCGCATGTTATTGCTTAATAATTAATTTATTAATTAATAATTAGACAATTTACTTCCCTTCAGCAAGCTTGAGAATGTTTTACTTAAATTAGTATTAGTTTTTGCTGTTGTTTTGATATTATTATTGGCAGCTTCTAGCTTCCAAGAAAAAATATTTTTCTAACATCTTTGCGGAAATAGTTTTATGGGTCCAAAACCACCTTGAGTGTGCATTATTTTCAAATAATACAATCGCCCATCATTAATTACTACTTACATAATGCAGTTTATTAACTTTAAATGCATTCAAAAATAAAACAGTGGTGAGTTAAAGTACATGTAGGGATTTTATACACAGTGTGTCATTGTAAAGACTAGGTTTATCCCTCACAGCCTCATTTTAAAGAAAAAAAAAATCTAAATGTCGTCTACCCTGTCTAAGGTTTAACCATTCATCATATAAAACTCAAAGATAAGAGGTGCATTTTCTGCACTTCAGGACTCTTTTTCCAAGTTCCCTCCACCCCCACCCTTGAATTTATACATTTACTGAAACAATGAATCAAGTCAAGTCCCACCCTATAATTTTTCACTCTGAAAAATGTAGACTCAAACCCACACTAGTGCTATATATAATTTCATTTCTGTGGTTAAATTGGTCCACAAAAACAAATGCACACAATTTCTCACTTGTATTCAAATGTTTTAATCCATTTGAATAGAAGCCCATGGATAATTCTGAATTTCATGCATGTTGCATATGTTTGCATATGTTTTGTTTTATGTGACATATATGAAGCCATGCCTTGTGACAGCTGTAAAGTGATACTGCAAAAACAGCACAGACTATCATTTACACCTAGAGAGACTGGACATACACTCTTCAGGTGACAAACTCTCCTTTTTGATGGATTTGTTTGTTTGTTTTTCCATTAAGTAATATGCAATAAAATCTTTGTGATTATTAGATGTAGTTTGTGTTATCGGTGAGTTAGATGAATTAGGTAAAATAAGTTAAGAGTCTGAATTGTATTATTTCACCAGGCATTTTAAGAAAAAAATATATAAAAAGGTTGAAGAAATACTCTATATTTGTTTTATATTAAATAAAATCATTAGCCCCTTTTGCTTAGAAAAAATACTCTTCTCTTTTCAATTAGATGACTGTTGCAACTAATTATTAATTTTGTGAGATTTTGAGAACACAAGGAGGAAATTAACAACTCTACAGTGAACTTCACCACGCCTGAAGCCTCTACAACTCATTCCTTTGTGCTAGTGGACATTCTTGAAATGTGTGCGTGCAGTTTAAGTTTCCTGGTTGGTCTTCCAATACACTCCTTTGTATTATGGCTCATTGTCACAGGAACAGAAAGTGGAGTTGCATCGGTGTTCTTCAAACTTAATCTATCTGTTTGTGAAATTGGTATCTGTGTGGAAAGTTTGATTTTTAAATTGTCATTTTGGTTTTCAAATCTCACAAAATTAATATGTTTTTTTAATAGGACTAGCAGTCACTGGGCGTCCTCTGTTTCAGTGTCTGATCTGTGCTGAGTGTTACCTGGCAGTGGTTCATCCTGTAACCTTTCTGAAGTACAAACCTCTCAGATACAGAGTGATCTGCTCTGCTGCAGCCTGGATAATTATTCTTGGCTCGTGTCTTTTCTCTGTGTTCATCTCACCATATACTATAACACATACATGGTTCTTTTCAGTGCAGTTCCTCCTCTTCCTCTCCATCCAGCTGTTTTGTCTTGTGGCTGTTCTCCAGGAGACCAGGAGAGAGAGAGCGAGAGAGAGAGAGGAGGAAAACCACATGAAGAGAAGAGCTTTTCATTTCATTCTAATATTTACTGTGAACACAGTAATCATATATGTCCCATTTACAATCTCAGGATTCTTTACCATTTTAACAATATTCGTGCACTTTGGTGCATTTGTTTGTTTTTTTATTTGTTGGCTGGTTTCGTTGAGCCTGTTCTTTATCTGAACCACTTTGGAAAACTCTCCTGCCTCTCTTCCTTTCAAAATATGTAGCTTTGTTCCTGAATTGTAATTATTAATAACATTCACATTTTATTTAGAGAGGTCCATCACATTAAATTGACTTGTGCATAACATTTTTTGCACCGTTTTATTTGTTTGCACAAAATGTAATAGTGTGGTCTGTGGTTATCATATTTGTATTTATTTATTCATTTATTTATTTATTTTTAAATAAACTGCAGTAATGCAGTATCTGATTTTTCTAGTTTGTGGGTCATGAAAAATATTTAATTATATTGAAAATTATACAAATATGTCATTATATTTAAAACATAGACAAGTTTATATATTCACAGCACTGCATATGAGCTAAGTAGAGTTTACACCGTTGAAATGTATACCTTGAATGCATAGTCACTTGGAATGAAAGTCTCATTCATCATTAACATTTAATAGTATTTATGTAATGTCCACAGGGGGGAAAAGATGCTCACCATTTCTCAGTCTATTCAAATGTTTTAATTAATTTGAATGAACATCATTCAAATCACATATTTTTCAACCACATGCATTTGCTTATGTTTTGTGTAATGTGACACGTCTTTGATAAATGTTTGTGGCAACTCTGAAGTGAGACTACACAAACAGGACCGGTATTATTTACACCCAGAGAGACTGAACATTCACGCTTCAGGTGAAATATTTTAACTTATTTTTTTATTCCATTCAGTGAAATGCAAATATCAGTGTGATTTGTAGACATATTGTAGTTTGAGTTAGGGGCTATTTAGATGAATTAGCTGTTGAGTAAAACAAAGCAAGGTTTTTTTTTTTTTTTGTAACACTAATATACACTAATAAAGTACTTACGAATCATTAGCAAACTATTAGTTTATAGTTAATGCATACTTTATAAACTGTAGATAATACATCAATATACTCCATACAAATAGTAAATCCTTCATTCATTGTCTCTGTAATTAACACAATTATTACAATTTAATTAACTTGTAGTAAAGGAACTGTTAATTAGGAATTATCAGTGAATAGTTCTCAGTTTAGATTCAGTCATAGAATACTAATACTAGTACTTACCTTTTCTTTTCTTGTCTATCATATTCTTTAAAAAAAAAAAACCTGCCTGCGTGTTCTGCACTAGACTAACTGAGACTTGTCATGGCACTTGTATACCGTTGTTGTTCTCTTGTTGATCTGATTGCTTCTATTGTTTTCATTTGTAAGTCGCTTTGGATAAAAGCGTCTACTAAATGATTAAATGTAAATGTAAATGTAAATAGAAAATGAGAAAATGTAATTAAGTCATTTAAACCAAACTTTATTGAACATTAATTGCACTAGTCTTCCTTAAAATGTTTACAAGTGCATTAAGGATACACACACACATTGGCATATGTGGTTTACAGGGGCTCTCCACAGGTGTAAACGTTTTAATACTATACAAACTTCCTATTTTAATATATTAACTACAGTTTATAAAGTATGAATTAACTATTTATAGTTTGCAAATGATTTGTAAGTACTTTATTAGTGCTTATTATAAAGTGCATCCTTTTTTTTATCTAGTAGCTTGTTTATCTAATATACTTACTCTTATCTTTTCCTATAGATAAATTATTATTTATTGTCAGGGGTCTTATACAAGACAAGAAGATGAATAACTCTACAGTGACCTTCATCACACTTGCAGCATCTGCAAATCCCACAACTCAATCCATTGGGCTAATAGACAGTCTACAATTGTTTGTGTGCAGCTTTACTTTCCTGTTTGGTATGCCAACACACTGCTATGTTATATGGCTCATCATCACAGGAGCAGGAAGTGGAGTTGCATTAGAGTTCTTCAACCTCAATCTGTCTGTTTGTGAGATTGGAATCTGTATATTCTGTTTCTTAGATACAATGGCAATTTGGTTTCCAAATCTCAAGATAGTGTCAAATTTTATCCAAGGGCTAGGAATCACTGGTCGTTCTCTGATTTTGTGTCTGATGTGTGTTGAGCGTTACCTGGCAGTGGTTCATCCTGTAACCTTTCTGAAGTACAAACCTCTCAGATATAGAGTTATCTGCTGCACTGTGGTCTGGATACTCACTCTTGGCTCCTGTTTGTACACCATGTTCATTTTAATGGCGCTCAATATTATTGCACACGGATGGTTCCTTACACTGCAGTTTTTCCTTTTCTTCTCTATCCAGTTGTTTTGTCTTGTGGCTGTTCTTAGAGCTCTGAAGCAGTCAGGACCAGGAGAGAGAGTGAAAGAGAAAGAAGAGGAAAACAAAATGAAGAGAAAAGCATTTCATCTCATTCTAATAACTAGTTTGAACACGATTTTCATAAATGTCCCATTTATTATTTTTTCATTGTATCGTGTTGTAAGACAGCAACAAAGTCTGGAACTGCGAATTGCTGTTGTGATTTGTTACACACTGGGTGGTTTTGTTCAGCCAGTTCTTTATCTGCACCGCATTGGTAAACTCTCCTGCCGCTGTTCCTCATAAGCATCCTCTACAAATAATAATAATAATAATAATAATAAAAAATTACAATAAAATAATAATTAAAATAATAATTAAATAAAGTTTAAGTGTGCTATAACTTCTGTTATAGGACAGTGTACTTTGTCCATGTTTTATGTAGTAATCAGAGATATACTTTACAATTACTTCAGTATGCTTATTCTGACAAACAGACAGAATAGTCTTAGTAATCGGCTTATACTTGTACTTAATCTGTAATACTTTTTTTTTTTTTTTATCCTGTCAGTAGTATTTTAGTTGGTAATTGCTAGTTTTCCACAGAGAATAAAAAATAAATAAATAAATAAATAAAAAATCTGTTCATGTTTGCTCAAGACTGTCTTTTTTCAACCTCCTGATTTTCACTTTAAATATTTGCATAGCTGATGTTCTATTGTATGTGATGTTTACATAGCAAAATCATATGGAGACAGATTAATCTCAAATATAATTCACGCAAAAAACACGATTCACACATGCGTAAACAATTTCACATGCATGAAACCTAATCCACGTACACACAAAAAAAATTCACGTGCGTGAAAAAAAAAAATATATTCACAAAAAGCAATTCACATGCGCAAAATAAAATTAAATATTCATAAAATACATTTCACAAATGCAAAACACAATTTGTAGATATACAACTGTGCACAAAAACCTTTGAATGTTTAAAATGTACGAGTGTCTGAATGTACAAATCGTCATTTACTACGAATCCACTCGGATTTGTGTGTGTGTGTTTTCTGAGACTTTCCTGGCAGAGCTCTCTTCCTACGTGGGTCTGTCGTACTCTTTAGCCAATCAGATGCGAGCTTACCATTCAACCAATCATATCATAAGCCACTGAGAGTGCATCAGAAGCTCGCAGGCAATCGGGGAGACGTCAAGAGAGAAGCCCATAGAAGCCCTGGCGTTACATTTTAAAACACTATACAAAATAATTAATCAGAATACTTACTCCTGCTCACTCACGCCAAAGAACTCCCCGCTCAAGCTCGCAGTCTCTGCAAGATTAACGATGGCAGTTTGCACGCACAGCTACTAGAAGATTTACATCTGTCAGACAGGTTGCTGACGTCATCAAGCTTAGTTTGAGTCTGCGCGTCAGAAATGGAAGTTCTAAAAATCGCTAAAAATGGGCTTCACTTGTCTCAATTGAGTTCCAATTGGGTCGCTGTGTCCATTTCTTTTACTGTCTATGGGATTACTGATGTAAAGGCTTAATTTCTATTCTAATTAATCCATATTGCACAAAAGGTGCGCAGAATCGTGCTCCGTGAATGCACTCTCGGTGGCTTATGATATGATTGGTTGAATGGTTAAGCTCGCATCTGATTGGCTAAAGAGTACGACAGACCCACGTGGGAAGAGAGCTCTGCCAGGAAAGTCTCAAAAACACACACACACAAATCAGAGTGGATTCGTAGTAAATGACGATTTGTACATTCAGACACTCGTACATTTTAAACATTCAAAGGTTTTTGTGCACAGTTGTATATCTACGAATTGTGTTTTGCATTTGTGAAATGTATTTTATGAATATATAATTTTATTTTGCGCATGTGAATTGCTTTTTGTGAATATATTTTTTTTTTCACGCACGTGAATTTTTTTTGTGTGTACGTGAATTAGGTTTCATGCATGTGAAATTGTCTACGCATGTGTGAATCGTGTTTTTTGCGTGAATTATATTTGAGACTAATCTGTCTCCATAAAATCATGCACATATGGTCTTGTAACAGCTATGAAGTCACTATATAAAACAGCAGTCAAACCAGAGAGACTGAACATTCACTATTCAGGTGACAAACTCTTTTTTTCTTTGATTCATTGTCTGTCTCTACTCTATGATAACAGTCATTGTGGTTGAGACAGGACAAGGGTTATGAGCATGCTCGATGGATTAGTTAAGTAAAACTTTATTGAACTGTGGGGAAAAAAAATATTAATAATAATTTGAACTTAATCTTTGAATGTTAAACATTTAAATTAGTATATTTTATAGCATGATATTTATGCATTTGTTTATTTTCTGGATATAATTGGGGTATTGTGTAGAATTATAAAATTTACCTACACTATTTTTTCATAATCTGCTTTTTATTGATGTTCTTTGAAGCACTTGAACATTTCTCATTCCATAGATCACAACTACAACATTTTTAATTTTTTCTTCTGGTTGTGGTTGGAGAAGATAAACATGGAACTAATGAAGAACTTAACTGAACCTCGTTCATCTGCCAACCTCACAGTATCTTCATTTTGGAAAATGGACATATTAGATATTTGGATGCTGACCTTCAACTTCTTATCTGGTCTTCCTATACACTCTTATGTAATCTGACTCATCATCACAGGAACAGGAAGTGGAATTGCATTAGAATTTTTCAACCTTAATATGTCAGTTTGTGGGATCTTTTTCTCTGTGCAATCTTTGCTCATTCTAATCACAAAATGGTTTCCATTTCCAAGTCTCACATCAGTAACACAGTTTTTGTTTGGAGTTATTTTCACTGGTTGTCCTCTGTTTAAGTGTCTGATGTGTGTTGAGTGTTACCTGGCAGTGGTTCATCCTGCAACCTTTCTGAAGTACAAACCTCTCAGATACAGAGTGATCTGCTGCACTGTGGCCTGGATATTTATTTTTGGCTCTTGTTTGTTCTGCATGTGTAACCCTGTATAATTTAAATTTATTATAAAAAAGGAATAAATTAGAGCAGCGATGTATTTGAGTGAGAGATAATGTGATACTGATGAGTTCTGGTTAGAAGAGGTTTGTTGTCTAAGCAATAATGTGTATGAGTTGCAAGTGTTAATACTGTATGATGATGATATTTCATGAGTTCACACTTACATATAATTAGCTGAAGTATTATAATGCATATTTTGCATGCAGTCCGGGGAAGGGCTCCGAGCTCGGGAATGACCGGAACCTAGAGTACCCCCCCCCCCCCCCCCACCCTACATAAGTGTACCACCTGCTCTAAGTGGAGGAGATGGGGTGGAGGGTGGATGCTGATAAACCATCAATGGATAGAGGTAAGTCAGCTGAATTTATACCCTAGTGTTGATTAACTTAAGTGAGCTCCACCTGTGCTAATTAGGCTAAGTATCTGTGCTCCTCCCGAACCTTGTTAATAAAACATCATTTATTGTTTAATTAGATGGCGTTATGTCGACTGAGTTGTTGAATTACGGTGAAAGGGTTACTGTTAAATGTTTAGCAGGCTGATGAATGCTATCTGTACTGTTGTACTAGAAACAGTGAATTGATATGCTTGAGAACTTAATGTTGCCTGTGTATACAGGTCAGGTTTTTTTTTTTCTTCATGCTGGAACTCCGATCATTTCAATTTGAGGAGGATGCAAGATGGCGAGTCAACCCACATGAGACTAATGCTGACTGAGGCGAAACAGTTGAATCTAACCCAGGAACCGGGTAGGAAAATTCCAATTACCTGCTAGTTCACAGAAACGGAGCCACATTTTCTTTATTTATTTTTCCTTCAAGAGACCGCTCAAAGGGATATCTTTGTGAAGACGGAACAATTTTTTTGTTGTTCCTTATTGTTCGTACCACGGAGTTTTGCAGAACTGTGAAATCGAATCATTTTCCTGGTGAATCTATCGAACTGAACCATTTTGAACCGAGTCACTTGAACTGAATCTTTTTGAACTGAGATTACTGAGGCTCTGTCCCAAATGACGCACTTCATGTGGATTTTCAGTCTAGTGGACTTAAACTGCGCGTGCTCGCCGTGTCTATGAGTCCGCAGGCTGTCCCATTCAGCATTTTAATGCTCTGAAGTGTGCTCATCAGCACCCCCTTTGTACCCTTGAAATCTTTTGAATTGAATGTATTGAACCAAACCTTTTTGAATTTTATTTACCAAATTGAATGTAAAATACAGAGTTATTGAACAGAATCTATTGAATCAAAATTTCCTGAATTGCTCTTGTTAACTCATAATCCATGTATTGCAATTTGATTGAGTTTCTTTGTTATTACGACCTCTCATTCAATTTAAACTGTGAATACTGATACATTTTTTTTACTTTATTCTCTACAAAGAATCAATTTATTTTCAATACAGATTTATTTCCCCACAAAGTTAAGCTGTTTAATTTATGCCTTCTGAGCCGAACCTATTGGCCTATAGATATAAGTATATTATCAGTGCCTGTCAATTGACGCAGGTGTTACATAAAAAGTAGCGAGCCAGCCAGGAGGTGTAATTAATAGCTTTTTTATACTTTACATCCAAGGAAAAATCAACAAACCAGACATTCAAATCAGTTTATTTAGTGTGGCAAGTGAATTGACTTTCAAAACATGGAGATAGTATAGAAGGAAAGTTTCAAAATCTTAAATGCTCTTCTAGTCAGCGGACCAATTAACACTCTTGAGGATGAAGAGGTCCTTGATCTTCTAATGCAGCATGTTTCCATCGCATGAGTCCTTCCCATTAACGATCCCGAGTCCAAGTATCATGACCACACCACTGTAGAGTACAACTTTGGATCAGCTATGGAATCAGTAAGTCCCTTGCTAACCTTTAGCTACACAGATAAAGACGACCCAAGCTTAACTTACCAGATAAGGCAAGGCAAGGCAAGTTTATTTATATAGCACATTTCGTACACAATGGCTATTCAAAGTGCTTTACATAAAAGAAAGTAAAATAATCATGAAGAAAAATAATAAATAAAAACTTTGGAAATTATTTAAAAATTGACTTATTTAAAATGAATTTAAAACAGTTAAAAATAGAAGATGATTTTACATAAAATACAGCACAATCAGTTCGGACATCGCACAGTGCTCATTCAATAAATGCACAGCTAAACAGATGAGTTTCGAGTCTAGGTTTAAATGTGACTAATGTTTAAGCACATCTGATCTCTTCTGGAAGCTGATTCCAACTGCAGGCGGCATAGTAACTAAAGGCGGACTCCCCTTGTTTTGTGTGAACCCTTGGTATTTCTAACTGATTCGATCCTAATGATCTGAGTGGTCTGTTAGGTTTATATTCAGTGAACATATCTGCAATATATTTTGGTCCTAGGTCATTGAGTGATTTATAAATGAGTAAAAGTACTTTAAAATCAATCCTAAATGTAACTGGAAGCCAGTGTAAGGACCTGAGGATTGGTGTGATATGCTCAGATTTTCTGGTTCTAGTCAGAATTCTGGCAGTAGCGTTCTGGATGAGCTGCAGCTGTCTAATGGTCTTTTTGCGAAGACCGGTGAGGAGACCATTACAGTAGTCCACCCTGCTGGTGATAAAGGCATAAACAAGTTTCTCTAAGTCTTGACTGGAAACAAAACATCTAATTCTTGCAATGTTTTTTAGATGATAGTATGCTGATTTAGTTACTGCTTTGACATGACTACTGAAACTAAGGTCTGTCTCCAGAATCACACCAAGATTCCTGACTTGATTTTTAGTTGTTTGTCCCCTAGAGTCAAAGCATGCATTCACCTTGAAAATTCATCTTTGTTTCCAAATGCAGTAACTACAGTTTTTTCCTTGTTTAACTGAAGAAAGTTCTGGCACATCCAACTATTCATTTCATCAATACATTGGCAGAGGGAGTCAATGGGGCTGTAGTCATTCGGCGATAAGGCTAGGTAAATCTGTGTATCATCAGCATAGCTGTGATAGGCAATTTGGTTCTTTCTCATTATATGACTTAGTGGGAGCATATACAGGCTAAACAAGAGTGGTGCAAGAATTGAGCCTTGTGGGACTCCGCATGTCATGGACGTCCACTTAGACTTATGCTCTCCTATACTCACATAATAACCTCTCACTTCTAAGTATGACCTGAACCATTTGAGTACCATCCCAGAAAGCCCGACCCAGTTTTTTCCAGTCTCTCTAGTATTATGTTATGATTGATAGTGTCAAACGCAGCACTGAGATCTAGCAATACCAGCACTGATATTTTGCCAGAGTCAGAATTTAAGTGAATATCATTTATTATCTTAATGAGCACTGTCTCTGTACATTTTCTATAATTTTGCCTATAAAAGGAAGATTAGATATTGGTCTATAATTGCTCAAAATGGTGTTATCAAGATTGCTATTTTTCAGGAGGGGCTTAACAACTGCAGTTTTCAGTAAGTTTGGAAATGTCCCAGAAAGAAGTGAGGCATTCACCACTTCTAAGAGATCTGCTTCTAAACAGTTAAGCACACTTTTGAAAAAAGATGCTGGAAGTGTGTCAAGATAGCAGGTGGACGATTTTAGATGCTGCACTATTTCTTCCAAAATTTTGCTATCAATTGCTTCAAAAATAGACATACTATCTTTTTGATATTGCGGCCAAATCTGTCTGACCTCTGCATTGCTTGAGGATGTGCTAATCACCTTCCTGATATTAATGATCTTCTCAGAAAAGAAGGAAGCAAACTCATTGCATTTGCTAACTGAGAGCATTTCACTGGGAATCTGACTTGGGGGGGTTGTCAGTCTCTCAACAGTGGCAAAAAGAGTACGATTGTTGTTTAAGTTACTGTTTATAAGGTTTGAGAATAAATTCTGTCTAGCTGTGGCTAGTTTCACATTAAAAGCATGAAGGCTGTCTTTATAGATGCTATAGTGAATTTCAAGTTTCGTCTTCCGCCACATCCACTCGGCTTTTCTGCATAAGAGCCTTGAGCAGTGTCTTCTCTTCCGAGGAGAGTTTTGGTGCCACAACCTCTTACTTATCCACCCTGAAAGCCATTGCTAAAAACTTTTGTCAGATACCACGAGTCACGTTCAACTCAATCCTGCTGAGGTGCATAAAGTCATTGTGGAGCATATAGTTAAGAGTGAAGTTGCTGCAGCAATTCCATCCACTGCTGTAGTTAAGCTCCGCCCTTTCTCAGGGAGAATTTCCCAGCCCAGTAATGAATCCGATTACGACATTTGGCGTTGTAATGTTGATTTACTCTTCGATGACCCTTCTGTGTCTAACTTACAAAGAGTAAGGAGAATTATGGAGCGTCTCTTACCTCCTGCCACTAATATTGTCAAGCCTTTAGGGCCTCGTGCTTCTCCCAGAGCTTACCTTAATCTGCTTGATGCAGCTTATGGTGCAATTGATGATGGTGATGAGTTGTTCTCAAAATTCATGAACACATTTCAAAATGATGGAGAGAAAGCATCTAGCTATCTCCAAAGGCTTCAAGTTACTCTGAGCAAGGCAGTCAGGGGAGGTGGAGTTAAATCGTCGGAGGCCCACCATCATCTTCTGCGGCAGTTTTGCAGAGGCTGCTGGGATGAAACCCTTATTTCTGAGCTTCGTCTAGAAACTCGTAGAGATGACCCTATCAAGTTCCAAGACTTACTGCGTTCCCTTAGAACCAGAGAAGACAAGAGTGCACAGAAATGGTTGCGCATGAGAAGCCACATTGGTGCTTCTAAGCAGAAACCACAGCCATCACCTAGATCTGCTCATGCTTACAGCCAAGATATTTCCATTTCAAGCAAATCCCCTCATGAGTCAAAGTTGTTGTCTGAGACTGCTGATTTGAAGAAGCAAATTGCTGAGCTAAAGGAACAGTTAACATCACTGACCCTCCCAAAGTCCAGAAAGACTGTCAAACCTAAGCATAAGACATCGCCTTCTCCTACCACTCCTGAGTTTATTGCTAAACAACCGTTCAAGTCAACCGGCGATACTGTCACGAAATCCAGACCACGCCCTGGTTACTGCTTCAGATGTGGTGAAGATGGCCACATATCTGTAACCTGTGAAAATTCTCCCAACCCTAGGCTAGTTGAAAAGAAAGGAAATGAACTGCGGTTGAAGCAACAAGACTGGGATAGAGAGAACAGTCATGTTGGTGCAGCTTCTTTAAACGCCTAACAGTTCCAGTTGTGGGACAAACTGGAACTAGTGAACCTAAAAGTTGTCCCCCTAGAATAAACTCAGGCCCACACCACAGATCTTCTTCGCACCACAAATTTCGTATTCAGCGTCTGATTGGATCCAAGTGTACAGCGCTAGTCAAAATCGCAGGGACAGAATGTCATTGCTTACTCGACACAGGGTCGCAGGTGACCACAGTTCCTTGGTCCTTTTACCAAGCTTGCTTGATTAATCATCCCATCAAGCCCCTGAATCTTCTGCTTGAGGTCAGTGGAGCAAATGGTCAGTTCCATACAAAGGGTATGTCGAAATTCCAATAACTTTTCCAGAAGACATGGTTGGATCTGAGTTTGAAATTTCCACATTGGCACTAGTTGTTCCTGACTTCAAACCAGAAAAACAATCTCAAGTCTTAATCGGGATGAATATGCTTGATTCTTTGTATGCTGAATGTTCAAACTTGAATATCATTGAACACCATTATCCATGATATGGGTACAGTGCTGTGCTTAAAACTCTGGAATTACGGCATAAAAAGAATGCCAATGGATGCCTTGGACTGGTGAGACTACAAAGCAAGGAGCCCGTAGTGATTCCAGCACAGCAGACAGTTGCTCTCTGTGGAAAATCAAATGTGAACTGCTTATCCACTAAAGAATGTGTTCTTCTGGAGCCCCCATCAAACTCCTTCCTTCCTCGAGGTGTTCTTTTCTCAAGGGGTGTAGTTCAGGTGCCATCACACTGTCCAGTTACGGAATGAGTCATATCAGGATGTAGTACTACAGCCAAATGCTGTTGTTGCTGAAGTGCATGCCATCGAGAGTATCATCCCTCAAGAACGCGAGATGGGATCTGTATCTGCTGGTAAGAGCTGCTCCGAAGGAGTGATTACTTTTGACTTTGGAGAATACCCACTGCCCAATGAGTGGAGGGATAGGATCAGTAAGAAGCTCAGTGATATGTCTGATGTGTTTGCGCAACATGACCTCGATTTTGGTCGAACATCCAAAGTCAAGAATCACATCAAGCTTTCTGACGAAACTCCATTTAAACAAAGAGCCCGTCTTATCCACCCTCATGATCTGGCTGCTGTCAGACGCACTTGCAAGAGTTAAAAGAGTCAGGAGTGATCTGGGAATCTGAGTCTCCGTTTGCTTCCCCAATCGTAGTGGTACGAAAGAAGAATGGCGACGTGAGATTATGTGTGGATTACAGAAAGCTAAATTCACAGACTGTGAACAATTTCTATGCTTTGCCTAACCTCGAAGAGTCTTTTTCTGCCTTAACAGGTTCTCGATGGTTCTCAGTTCTGGACTTGAAGTCTGGTTATTACCAGATAGAAATGGAGGAGCCTGACAAATACAAAACCGCTTTCTCTTGCCCTTTAGGATTTTGGGAATTTAATCGGATGCCCCAAGGAATTACCACGCTTAATGCAAGTTCTTCCAAACTTCAGTCCGGTACCTAGGCCATATAATATCGGAGACAGGAGTCTGGACAGATCCTGAAAAGATCAGTGCTCTTAAGTCCTGGCCAAAACCAAATAACCTAAAAGAGCTAAGATAATTCTTGGGATTTTCAGGATACTATCGACGGTTCATCTGCGATTATTCCAAGATAGTGAAACCCTTAAATGACTTAACTGCTGGTTATGCCCCACTGAATCGTAAGACCATGAACAGTGAGTTGAAAGGAAGTTATTTTAACCTGAAAGAGTCATTTGGGAGCAGATGGACAATGGCTTGTGACGAAGCATTCAACACCATTGTATCCAAACTTACCAGTGCTCCTGTGCTGGGTTTTGCAGACCCGACCTTGCCTTACATCCTCCACACAGATGCGAGCGCCACAGGTCTTGGTGCCGTGTTATATCAGGTGCAAGATGGAGAGAAAAGTAGAGGTCTTTCTAAAAGTGAGTCTCGATACCCCGCCCATAAGTTGGAGTTTCTTGCTTTAAAGTGGGTAGTGACCGAGAAATTCTCTGACTACTTTTATGGCAATCACTTCTCTGTCATAACTGACAGTAATCCTCTTACTTACATTCTAACCTCTGCGAAGCTTGATGCCATAAGTTATCGTTGGCTATCAGCATTAGCCACATTCTCTTTCGATCTGACCTATAGATCAGGAAAGCAAAACCAAGATGCCGATGGGTTATCAAGATGTCCCCATGGTGAGCTGATTAACCCTCTGGAGTCGATTAACGCGTATATGCGTTTTGGGGTATTTTCTTTTATTTTATTGCATGACAAAACTTTTCCAGGCCCCAAAAATACCCTTAGACTCCAGAGGGTTAATGACATGGTATCACAAAAGGAACTGGAACGTATACAGAAATTCACCACCAAGCATCTGGGTGAAGACAAAGGTGTTGTCCTGAACTGTGCTGTTGGACAAGCTGTGTGGGACAAGCATCTAATTCAGCAAGGATATGGAACTCACGTTGCTCTAGTGGAGTCCTTGGCAATGGAACAAGAGATTATTCCTGGTTATTTTGCTCAAGACCTGACTGAAGATGAGTCTGCAGTACCCAGTTTAACTGGCATAGACCTGCAATGTGAACAAAGAGAAGATGTTGTACTCAACCAAGTTATCATCCACTTAGAAGAAGGCCAGATGCCATGCCGGACGGTGAGGTATGAGGTATGCCCAGACTTTCCCTTATTGTTGAGGGAGTGGAAACGCTTAGAATTGAGGGATGGTGTTCTGTACAGACGACAAGAGTTGGACGATCAAACAACTTACCAATTGGTGTTACCTTTTAAGTTTCCCACCGACCAACAACCAGAAAGCCAGGACTGTGGCTAAGTGCCTCTGGGATGGATTCATTGTCCACTATGGTTTTCCAGAGAGGATACTAAGCGATCAAGGAGCTGACTTTGAGTCTAAGCTTATCAAAGAGCTTTGCGAGATGGCAAAATTCACAAAGTACGGACAACTCCTTATCATCCTCGCGGTAATCCCATAGAATGCTTCAATAGGACACTTCTAAACATGTTGGGTACCTTGAAGGAACAGGATAAGCCTACAATTGCACAAAAAATGAGACCACTGGATTCACGCCTTATGAGCTCATGTTTGGGAGGCGACCCAGACTGCTGGTGGATTTAGCCTTTGGGCTACCCATAGAAAAACCTGTCCATGAGTCTCAAAGCCCGACTTGAGGAGAGTTACCGAATTGCCACTCAAAACGCTTCAAAGTCTGCAATGAAGAATAAGGACAGATTCGACAAACGAGTGAAAGAGTCAACTCTTGACATGGGAGATAAAGTCCTTGTGAGGAATGTCCAAATCAGGGGAAAACAAACTCGCAGACAAATGGGAGCCTACTACGAGTAGGAGATCTGCCAGTTTGTAAGGTTCGTCCACATGATAATGATGTTCCAGTGTGAGTATTGCACAGGGATCTATTATTACCTTGTGGTTTCCTTGCTTCTCCGGAGGAAAGTGTTCCAGATGCCAAAAACATTTCCAAGCCTAAGACACGAAGCCAAAGGAAGAGAGAACTGATAAATGAGGAACAATCGGATTCAGAGGATGAAATTTGCATATTCAGTAGAATTCCTGCTGGAAAAACAAAGATTACTTATGCATATGACATCACAAAGTCAAAAATGGCTGATGAGATAGAAAAAGACTTGCCTCAGAGATCCTGTTTACCTCAGGAACCAGACTTACCTTCCACTGGATGAAAGTTTAGGAGAGGAGACAGAAATGCATGAACCCACAGATTCTGGAGTACAAAAACTTATACCAACAGAAAGCGAAATTGAAGGAAAATACTTACCATCATCCGATCCAGCTGCTGATAAAGAGGAAAAGGATATGTCCAAGGATGCACAGGATCTGGAAGAAGAAACAGAAAAAGTTAATGCGTATGCAAGCTCAAGTGCAGATCATAACCTAAGACAATCAAACAGGGTACCAAAACCTCCAAAAAGATTCCATTACCCAGAGTTAGGTAATCCCCTTACCTCAGTAGTCCAAAACTTGTTCCAGTCCTTGAGTGAGGTAGTGGTTTAATCCATGAGTTTTGCTGACTTACCAAAAGCTGACTTAATACTGCCCAAGAGTAACTGAAGGATCAAATTAAAGACAAAACGCAAATAGACTTGCTTATCTTTAAGAGGGGAGGATGTAACCCTGTATAATTTAAATGTATTATAAAAAAGGAATAAATTAGAGTTTTAAAATAATAAACTAACCAGAAATAATACTAATTATAAAAGTGTAAGAAATTATAAAATCAAAGTGAAATGTATATTAGTGTGATGATTGACATTTTAATGACTGTCCAATTAAGTGAGGTTTATGTTGAAATCCCGCCCCACCACGTTGCTGTATGCGAGAAGCCATTTTCTTTTCTCTACGAGACTGATGATATCAGCAGCAGCATAACTTTGAGCAAGAACTTAAAAGAAGATAAAATACATCTATGCATTTATTTCTTTGAATTTTGGTGAGTACACATTTTGCACTGTGTAAACAGTCGTATATGCAATCATATATGTGCAGCGATGTATTTGAGTGAGAGATAATGTGATACTGATGTGATGTGATTCTAACAAAGTTAGAAGAGGTTTGTTGTCTAAGCAATAACGTGTATGAGTTGCAAGTGTTCATATTGTATGATAATGATATTTATTGTTTAATTAGATGGCGTAATGTCGACTGAGTTGTTGAATTACGGTGAAAGTGTTAATGTTAAATGTTTAGCAGGCCGACAAATGCTATCTGTACTGTTGTACTAGAAACAGTGAATTGATACAGTATGCTTGTGAACCTAATGTTGCCTTTGTATATATACAGGTCAGGGTTTTTTTTTTCATGCTGGAACTCCGATTATTTCAATTTGAGGACGATGCGAGATGGCGAGTCAACCCACACGAGACGAATGCTGACTGAAGCGAAACAGTTGAATCTAATCCAGAAACCGGATAGGAAAATTCCGATAACCTGCTAGTTCACAGAAACGGAGCCACATTTTCTTTATTTATTTTTCCTTCAAGAGACCGCTCAAAGGGATATCTTTGTGAAAACGGAACTATTTTTTTGTTGTTCCTTATTGTTCGTACCACGGAGTTTTGCAGAACTGTGGAATCGAATCATTTTCCTGGTGAATCTATCGAACTGAACCATTTTGAACTGAGTCACTTGAACTGAATCTTTTTTAACTGAGATTACTGAATCGAACCATGTTGAATCTTTGCACTGAAATCTTTTGAATTGAATGTATTGAACCAAACCTTTCTGAATTGTATTTACCAAATTGAATGTAATATACAGAGTTATTGAACATAATCTATTGAATCAAAATTTCCTGAATTGCTCTTGTAACATTTTGAATTTCAAAATGTTTTCTTTTCCTGTTTTGAGTTAACTGAGGTTGTCAAAAGTTATAATTGTGAACTTTGTTATACTATTGCAGTCTAACTAAACTCTATAGTTATTGGATGCACACAGATTAGTCCATGCATAATCCATGTATTGCAATTTGATTGAGTTTCTTTGTCATTACGACCTGTCATTCAATTTAAACTGTGAATACTGTAAAAAAATGTTTTTCCTTTATTCTCTACAAAGAATCAATTTATTTTCAATACAGATTTATTTCCCCACAAAGTTAAGCTGTTTAATTTATGCCTAAGTATATCATCAGTGCCTGTCGATCGACGCAGGTGTTCCACATGTTCAGTCTTCTCTCATTTATGTATATGTATGGTTCTACTCACTGCAGCTTGTCCTCTACCTCTTCATCCAGTTGTTTTGTCTTGTGGCTGTTCTCAGACCTCTGAAGCAGTCAGGACCAGGAGAGAGAGAGAGAGGAGGAAAACCAAATGAAGAGAAGAGAAGAGTATTTAATTTAATCCGAGTAACTACTGCTAGCTTGGTTATCACATATGCTCCATTTACTATCACTGGATTGCACTCTATTGCGACACTGCAGAATATTCAGATTGCTTGGTCGCTTAGTTATATTTGTTTTATGCTGGCTGGTTTTGTTGAGCCTGGTCTTTATCTGCACCGGACTGGAAAACTCTCCTTCTTCTGTTCTCCAAACAAAAAAACGTAACTGAGAGATTTGGTTATAAATCCTTTTTATTGTCTGCTTCGTGCCAGAGTCCTGATTACCTGATTGTTTTATTTTGTTTATTTTGCTAAATAAATAAATGCACAGGGAAAGTTCATTTGAGAGATTAACACAAGTTGAGCAGAATATCTGAGCAGTAAGAAGAATGTTCTCCAGTGAATCTTATATATATATATATATAGTGGGTAAGGAAAATATTCAGACCCCCTTAAATTTTTCACTCTTTGTTATATCACATCCCCCCCCCCCCCCCCCCCCCCCCCCCCCCCCCCCCACCCCCCCCCCCCCCCCCCCCCCCGAATCCATATACTAAAACAATCCAAGATAATATTATTACTCATTAATGTACACACAGCACCCCATATTGACAGAAAAATACAGAATTGTTGACATTTTTGCATATTTATTAAAAAAGAAAAACTGAAATATCACATGGTTCTAAGTATTCAGACCCTTTGCTGTGACACTTATATATTTAACTCAGGTGCTGTCCATTACTTCTGATCATCCTTGAGATGGTTCTACACCTTCATTTGAGTCCATCTGTGTTTGATTATACTGATTGGACTTGATTAGGAAAGCCACACACCTGTCTATATAAGACCTTACAGCTCACAGTGCATGTCAGAGCAAATGAGAATCATGAGGTCAAAGGAACTGCCTGAAGAGCTCAGAGACAGAATTGTAGCAAGGCCCGTCTTTGTTTATTCAGTCATTGTTTCATTTGCGTCTATCTACAATAATTCTGAATGCCTCGTACAGGAATGGGGTAAGTATTACAACTTAAGTCTTCTGTTGCATAGACCATTTCTGCAAAGAGGTCCTTGCTGTCTATTTCTGCACCAGCGTCCTCTGAATAAAAGCATGAATGTAAACAGACACGTTTTCTTACATGCTCAAACACTAAAGTGTTCCCAATACACAATATATTGACTAAGCATTTTATCATACTTTCGTACAATCCGTGTTCTTTTACTATTTTCAGGACATATTTAAGGCGATTAGCTCTTGCTTAGCTATGTGGCATTAGGTTGCTCTGATAAATAACTAGCTGGCGCTCTTTCTGTGTGGTGAGCATTAAAGTATTCCATCTTGGAACTTGCACTCGTTAAGACCTTCTATTGTCTGATGTTTTTATGTACTTCCTATTTATAGATTACTTCCTCTCGGATTTTCTCCTAAACTTCGTCAAAGTTTGGACCTGGAGGTTATAATTCAACTATTCTTTTAATTTAGTTTGTGCTCCTTGACTTTAATATCCTGGACAGCGCATACTTACTCATAACATCTGCTTTAAAGTTATACAAAAATCTTTGTGTAAGGGCTTTCTTATGCTTTTACAGGATTCAATAGCTACTGAAGTTTAACCGGCTATTAAGGCATCATTGTTAAATTGAATGCATTCTTATCCTTCTGCAAGGGTCACTCGGGTTCCCATGGTTAAATGGAGTCATCAAGCTTCATGGGAATTCCATGGCTGCAGATGCAGAGAACTTTGGCTCTCACCTCATCTTTACACAGGTCACTCTTTGGACTGTCGCTATTATGAAGCAGGCTCTATCAAGCTGATGTATATGGTCATCTTTCATTTGAGTTCTAGGTAAGAGTCGGCTCATCTTTAAAGTCCACGTGAACTGGAGGTCGCTGCTGACTTTATTTCAGTGTGGTGACGTATTTCCAGCTGAAACGGAATATTGAATAGAGGGCATGGTTTTTGTTTGTGCTCCTGGTCTCTGTCTTTTCACTTAACTAATGGCTGGAGGGGTGTGTTTAAGGATATTCTGCCCATCCCGTCAAACTGAAGTCATTAGAAAAGGAATGCCATTCCACAGCGGAAGTAAATGTTCAGATTTTGATTAAGGATTACAAAGAAGATTATTTCTTTTTTCTTTTTCAGCGGATTAACTTGCACAGATTGTTTACATCAATACTAGCCGTGTGCGCTAGTAAAGTCAATTTTGATTTCATGCAGACTAAGTTATAATCGAGGCTTATTTGGTCTTACCCGGCTGTTGCTGCCTTCACCTTACACAGACTGCTGAGGCACTTTGCATAACTCTGCTATGGTGGTCATCAGGGACGTTGTCCATTACAGTTTATGGAGTTTGGCCTATTGTGGCCTTCACATGTCACAGTGACTTTGCTTAAATTGAGTATCTCTTTTTATGGTCATGCTGATCTGGCTCATTTTCTATTTTTTGGTGGGGGGGGGTAGGTTTCCTCTGCAGTTTCTGGCAGTTAGATGGAGTTTTATTAAGAGTCCGCAGGAGTCTAGCCTAAAGAATTGTATCTGTGTATATGCTCTTATGTCTGCTAGAACCCTAATTCTACCTCTTATCAATTAACCTAATCACCTTTCTAACTCAATGAGGTGGTTTAGAATTCCTGTAATTTGCCATCAGGCTGCTATGTACATGATCCTCCTCATCGGATGTCCGTCAAGATCAGACTCTATTTCACGTAATGCTCAAGGTACTCCGCCCTGCCTTCGTCTTCGGCAGGATTAGCTGGTATCTACAAACTTCAGATCCACGCTACGGATGGGGCCTACGCCAAAATAATTCTATTTTTTGTGTTTTTGTAAATAAATACTTCAGTCTTATCTCTACCTCCTGAGTCTTTCTGGTAGAAATGTAAGCGTAAGTTCTACTAGGAAGACTAAATGTCACATTACAATTAAGGTCTAGCCAATTGGCTCTCAACACGATGGATATAAAAGCACACTACTCACATCCTATTGTGTTTGCAGATACTGCCGCTGTCATTTCCCTTCATCCTCCCCACCACCACCAGGTTGGCCCTATCCATGCGGGGGGTAGGCTCCGCCCTGCCTTCGTCTTTGGCAGGATTAGCTGGTATCTACAAACTTCAGATCCACGCTACGGATGGGGCCTAGGGCAAAATAATTCTATTTTTTGTGTTTTTGTAAATAAATATTCAGTCTTATCTCTACCTCCTGAGTCTTTCTGGTAGAACTTAAAGATAACTGGAAACTCCCAAAACATGTGTAAAAATGTTCCAGGTGAAGCAGTGTTACATATATGACAGTTATGAGTAGGTTGTAATTTCATCTGGAATCTCTTATAAGGTGTGATGTAGGCTCTATGTATGATTTTGAAGTGAATTAGCTGGTGAGCTAGGTTCTTAGGAGTCATGCTTAGATTGCACCATATTCTCTCCCAATCTAGGTTTAAACTCCCCAACTCCCTGTTCCATATTGATTCAATTGGTAAAGCCTTAGCACTATGCAGAATCAGTGTACTATATATGAAAGAAACAGAAGGTCTACCCAGTAATGGTGCAATCCATTGTAACATGGGATGTGTGGGGAGAGGAGAATTCCATGGAACTCCATACCTTTTTAAGGCTGATCTTAGCTGAAAGTAAACAAAATAAGAGGACACAGGAAGGGAAAAGCGTGTTCTTAAATCTTGAATGGAGCAAAGACCTCTAGTATCATATATATATATCACCTAATGTATTCACCCCAAGGGATGACCAAGATGGTTGATTGAATGGTTTGTTGCCACATAATAAATTCCGGTTATGCCATAGTGGCATGTTCTGACAGACTTTTGGTGGACCACCCATCCACCATTCTGCTTTCTTCCACACTTGAATAGAGTTACCAATGATGGGCCCTAAATATTTTTTTATTGTTTTGTTTGCTACACTGGAGAATAGTATGTCTTGCAGCTTGTGTGGAAAAATCTTAGCAGATTCAATCAATCGCCATGCAGTGGTAGACTGTGGGTCCACCCATGTGCTGAGTGCTCTGATCTGAAATGACCAGTAATAAAGCTCAACGTTTGGTACTGCCAGACCACCCAGCAGTTTGGGTCATTGCAGTGTATTCAGATGAACCCTGGGCCGTCTACCATCCCAAATAAAACTGGAAATCATGGAGCACTCAAAAGGATCTTTTCCCTTTTTCAAGAGTAAGGTGATGAGTAATGTTTTTTGGTCTCTATGGAAAGTCCCACTTTTAATTGCAAAATTAAATGAATCCAGCATGAGTGTGCCCACCATGTCCCATAGTTCTAAATAAAGCTCTGGAGGGAGGCCATCCAAGCTGGGTGATTTGCCTTTATTGAGACATTTTGCAGCTCTGTGTAGTTCATCCAGTTCTAATGCAGCTTCCAGATCATCTTGGTCAGTTTGCTTGAGGCAGGGAAGCTCTAGTTTGTCAAGAAAATGTTTACTGGTAGCATCATCATCAGAAATTTCTAATTTGTATAAATTTTCATAAAATGTTAAGAATGTATTATTAATTGCCTGAGGATTTGTGGTAATTTTGCCCTCGGGTGTATTTATTGCTAGAATGTGAGCTTTTGTTTCACATTCCTTAAGCATAAGAGCCAGTAGGTGACTAGGCCTCTCTGCTTCAAAATAGTACTTTTGTCTGGTTCTATGCCAGATAAATTCCACCTTTGATATGACCAGTGTATTGTATTCATCTTTTAAAGAGGCCAGCAGTTTAGACTGATCATCTGAAAATCTATGTTTTTGTAGATGCTCAAATGATTCTATTTTGTTTTCAAGGTTTGTGATCTGGAAAGCTTTTGTTTTAGCTAAAGTTGAGGAGAATGAAATACAGAAACCACAAATAAAACACTTTTTGGCCTCCCATAAAATTTGTGGATTAGAGCAATCATTTGTGTTAGTATCTAAAAAATCCTTTAGTTGTACTTTTAGTGAACTAAGAAATCCAGAGTTTTATGTCTGTTGGAGAAAAATGTGTAATCTCTAGCAGTAGTATTCTATATATGCCAGATATCCACAAGATTTAAATCTTTGAGAAGCGACTTCAGTAAGGTAGATGAAGAATTGCCTATTGCATGTGAATTAGATTTATCAAGAGACGGATTAAGGACTGCATTGAAGTCACCTCCCACCACTAAAGAAAAGTAATTTTGTTCTAACAATATGTTTCCAATGTAAGAAGAAAAAATCTTTGTCAGGCTCATTTGGACAGTATATGGATGTGAAAGATATTAAATATACAAACACGGGCAAAAGCAAGTCTTCCATTCTCATCATTTCCAGTAATATTTACATTGCATGATATTTTTCGGTTAAGAAGAATGCATACTCCCTTGGTCTTATTTAGGGCACACAATGATGCAATTAATCTGTAATGTTTATTTTGAAATCGTGCCACATCGCTTTGTTTTAGGTGTGTTTCTTGGATTAGGGCGATGACTACTTTTTTATGATATATATACTCAAGAACATGGGTGCATTTGATAGAGGAGTTAAGGCCATTCACATTGAGTGATAATATATTCAATGACTGTATCGACATATACCATTAAGATCTGTCTTAAAATATGAACGTTCTAGTAGAAGATATAACAGAAGCGTGTAAACATCCTGCCAATTACCATACAGATGTCCCAAAGCTGTTGTTGGACCTTGGTACATCGCTGCTGGAGAAGGCCATGCTGCTGTTCCGTCCACAAAAAGTTTTTGGAAGGGATTTCAACCTTCAGTGAAAGATTGCTTCAAATCTTTCCTATTTGTTCTTTCAGCTTGGCAGAACGATGGGGAAGCGAACTTTAGAAAAAGGGCTGGGCCTGGCACCAGACTGCTCCGCCAAGTCTGACCGTCAAGGGTGCTGGAGGATGCTCGACCAGGGTACGCCAACCGGGGAACTCTACTGGGAGAAAAACCTGTGTGAGGGGGAATGGCACAGCAAGCATAACACAGAGCCAGTCCTTCCTGCCAATTACTTGTTACCCAACACACAGGCAGACACTGGCTCTACACAAAGGTTGTAAACCTCGCGAAGGTGTTAGGTGCTGTCCAGCCTGCAGCTCGACAGATGTCTGCCAGAGAGGCGCCCTGTGCGCCAGCGCATAGGAGGAAGCCACACTCCGTGTGGAGTGAGCCCTCACCCCCGGGAAGCACGGCTCGCCTTGGGAATGGTAAGCCGAGGCAATGGCATCCACTATCCAGTGGGCCAACCTCTGCTTGGAGACAGCCTTCCCTTTCTGCTGACCTCCAAAGCAGACCAGGAGCTGCTCAGAGCTTCTGAAGCTCTGGGTCCGGTCCACGTATCTGCGAAGCGCCCCTACAGGACACAGCAACGTCAAGTCTGGATCTGCTTCCTCCAGAGAACCTTGGGGAACCTTGGGCACATATCCAGGCCGGGGTCTCAGGACAATGTGAGAGTAGGCCGGCCCGAACACAAGGCACTCTTCACTTACCAAAAATGCTTGGAGGTCCCCGACCCTCTTGTTGGAAATGAGCGCGACCAGGAGCGCTGATTTCACTCGGTACCAAGGTCAGTGAATTTGCGCTGGGGCTTTTGAAAGGTTACAACCTTAAGCGTAGCTTTTGTGACATGCCGCAGCTTGTTGACAATTGCAGCGCCACAGGGTTGTGATGGTGTTCAGGTTGTGGCATCGAGTTATGTCGAACGACATATGGGCAAATTCAATATGTTATGTCCCCATGCCACAACCTTGAAACATTCGCTGTTGCCGGGACACGTTCTCGGCTCCTCAGCGTAAAACCTGAATGAGTGGATGCACCTGTCGCCTGTAGGCACGGGGAGTGGCTCAGGTATGTTCAATCCGCTAGCCAATTTTCATTGGTGTTTTATCTTAAACTCAGAGATTATTGGCCTCCGAAGTGAGACCCCATATGTCGTTCAACATAACGTCTCCGTTCCCTCCATCAGGGAACGAGGGTTACGTACATAACCAAGACGTTCTACCACCCAGTAAAGCATTAAAGTAATATAGCCTTGAGATCGTGAATTAACTTTGACACTGAGATCATGTAATTAAGATATATTTTTGAGATGGAAAAATGCAGTTTTACAACTGCTAGAGATGCGGCATTTAAATGAAAGATTGCTATTAAATAGCACACCCAGATGCCTAACTGACAAGAAAGACTTGACAGAGTAGCCGCTGAGCTTTAAAGATTATTCTAGGTTATTGTATGCAGCTTTCTTTTCTTTCTTTCTTTCTTTTTTTTTAAGGATTTAGTAGTAGGAAAGTACTACTCATCGAAATTTTTATATTGACTATGCATTTCGTCAATTTTGTAAATTGTTATGTTTCATCAGGCTGCAAAGAATTATAGAGTATCATCAGTGTAACAGTGTAAACTAATGTCATGTTTAATGTCACTTTTTTTCTTCTTCAGTAATAGTCAACAATTTTGCTGCAGTTATGATGTATTGTATAAGGTTTGTGAGCATGTAATATGGTTTAGTTTTTCAATAAAAGAGGGTTGAAATCTGCTTGTCTTAAGTGATGGACTTTGAAAGTGATGCGTGACCCATATATAATAAATACAGAAGTGATAAATTTGTTCATGTAAGCATAAGCCGAGAAAAAAAAAAAATCATTATTATATTTGTTATATTACTTTATATTACAAGTCACATAATATTAGACTGTGTTATATGCTATTCAGTTATTTAGGTGTTGTATAGAGCAGAATGACTCTGGATTTGAACCTGTAATTGTTAGACTATAATTCTGGAATGTTTCAATTATTTGGAATTATGTGGAATTACAATCTGTTTGAAAACCTTTACATTTAATGGTAAACAATAATAATAATTATAATTAACATTATTATTTTTAGTCTTGAATACATTTACAATACTCCCTTTCTCTCGATCACAATTGTATCATTATTTATAAATAATTTGTGACATCTACAAACTCTACAACTCATACAGTTCCTGAACAGTCTGGAAAACTGTGGCTTAAACATCAGTTTGCTTTTTGGTTCTATGGCTCATCATCACAGGAAGAAGTGCAGTTACATCGGAGTTCTTCAACCTCAGTCTCTCTGTTTGTGAGATTGGTAACTGTCTGAATTCTTTGTATTGTATACTTATACAAATGTATAAAATGTATAATTGCATTTGGTTTTCACACCTCACAACATTATTATTGTCATGCGTTTTTTTTTATTTTTTTTTTTGTTTTTTTTTACTTTTTACCAATTTTTATCATTACCAGGCATAACTGCTCATCCTCTGTTTCAGTTCCTGATGTGTGTTGAGCGTTACCTGGCAGTGGTTTATCCTGTAACCTTTCTGAAGTACAAACCTCTCAGATATAGAGTGTTCTGCTGCACTGCTGCCTGAATAATTATTTTTCTTGTTTTATTCTGTGTCAACACAGTTTCTCATCTTCCTTTTCGTCCAGTTGTTTTGTCTTGTGGCCATTCTCAGAGCTCTGAAGCAGTCAGGACCAGGACAGAGAGGGAGAGAGTGACGAAAAAAACCACATGAAGAGAAGAGTATTTCATCCAATTATAATAACAACAATGAAGATGATTATCCAATAATAATTTGCCATTCTAACTCAAAGGTTTTTTTTTTTCCTGCTTTTCTTTTGTATGTACTGGCTGGCTTTGTGCCACCTGCTCTTTATTTACAATAGACTGGAAAACTCTTCTTCCACTGTTCATCATAAAACATGATATTGTATATTTTACATTAGCAACTACACCTTATTTTATCTTTTTATTGCTAATATTATAATTTACCTTTCTTCCAGGGGGAAGTCGTGTCCTAATGGTTAATGAGTTTAACTCCTAACCCTAAGGTTGTTGGTTCGAGTCTTGGGCTGGCAATACCATAACTGAGGTGCCCTTGAGCAAGGCAGCGAACCCCCAACTGCTCCCCGGGCGCCACAGCATTAAATGGCTGCCCACTGCTCCGGGTGTGTGTTCACGGTGTGTGTGTGTGTGTGTGTGTTCACTGCTGTGCGTGTGCACTTTGGATGGGTTAAATGCAGAGCACGAATACTGAGTATGGGTCACCATACTTGGCTGTACAGTATGTCACGTCACTGTCACTTTCTACAGTTACATTATTTCGCCAGTAAGTGGCGCAAAGTGACCTTTTCTTTTTGAATCATTTTGGTCAACCATCTGTTCAAACTTAGTGATTTATCAAGGAAGAAAACACCACTGCATGCTGATAGTAGATATACATTTAATTATTTTATTGATCTTCGTTGGTGGAGGAAAAATAAAATAAAATGTTGAATCTAAGCCAGTGGGCTATAATATATTAAATTAAACAATGTAATTTAACTAAATAACAAAATGGTAGCCTGTCTCTTTAAGATCTTCACGTAAAAGTTATAGGAGGAACAAGATAAGCAGAGAGAGAGAGAGAGAAGCGAGACCAGTTACGATTACAAACGTATTTTATTTTTTTTGTATTTTGAGCAGAAAAAAAAAATGAATTTAACGCAAGAAAATGTTCATTTGATTTAGTAGATTTGAGTTTATGAATGAGCTCAATACAAAGATATTTAACTTTGTGATGGGATTTGTACGTCGATGTTCAGGATTCAACATGGAGCCGCTCAAAGCAAAAGGATTGAGTGGCTGGTAGGATGTTGCAAAAGTTTTTTTTGTTTTTTTTTAATAGTATCGGCGATTATTTAAATTTATTGTTGATATGGAGATGGACTGTGTCTTTCTGCATCTGTGTGGTTTGAAACTGTTGTTTCATATTAGAAAGAGTACTATGAAAGTTTGTTGTGGTTCTCTTTCATCATCTCATGTTCGAGATCCACCTATGGGAAGGGCATCCGTACCTGACCTCTGCAGAAGCATCCAATTGCACCAAGTCTGGCTAGACAGAAAGAAGCGCGCAGCCAATTCCAGGTAAGGCCTGCCCCCTTACCTAGGGGCATATAACGGCTGCAGCACTGCTATTCTCCAGTTGACATTTGCTTCTTGCGATCTCTGCACTGACACAGTTCAGTTGGATTACGCTGCTCACTTTCGTGTCTTCAGGAGGACATATCGCCTGATCAGCCTCCGCCAGACGTGACAGTCGTCTTTTCAGCCTTCTGCTGTGATCTGCATTCAGAGCCGCCTGCGCTCTCGCCGTTTCACCTGCTCCTCCTTCCACGGCTGCCCGCCACAGATTTATTTCGAGTTCTTCTTTGGTATGTCGCTGTCTAAACCTGCCGCTTCTCCGGGGGAACAGCCTATCACGGGCCTGGCCGGCCGCGTGTGGAACACTCATCGCCGCTAAGGACCTTCACCCATCCTGCGTGGTTTGCTTGGGCCTTAAACACGCTCAAGAAGCCTTGGAGAACCCGGAAAATTGCAGTCATTGCCTTATGCTGCCCAAGAAGCTTTTACGACGCCGTATTAAAGTTACAGCGACCCAGTGCTCCAAGCTCAACATTTCTGACTCAGATGGGGGACACGGTGATGACGACACGCTACCGGGGGACTCCCGGGGCTCCTCCTCACTTATTTGGGCTGACCGGCCCAATCCCACATTCCCTGAAGAGGACATCTTCGTGGGCAACCTCATGCTCGCCGCAAACCTGTCTCTCATTCTGATAGCACCCAGGTGGCCCAAAGCACCATGGCTGGCGGAGATAATCCCTCTGTTTAGGGTGGCTCTTTGGGCCTGGCCCGTGAGAGGACGAAACTAAGCGCACTGGGGCTTTCGCCACGTGTGATTGCTTCTAAACAGAATGCCAGGGCCGCCCTTGTATGGTAAGTGGTAAGTGTTCGAAGGGTGGTGCGATAGGCGTGGTCTCACATCTTATCAGTGCTCAGTTCCTGATATTTTGTGTTTCCTTCAAGACCTCATGGAAAAAGGTAGGTCTTTTTCCACAATTAAGGTCTACTTGGCTGCGATTTCGGCCTGTCATGTGGGCTTTCATTGATCAACAAACAGTCAGCAACCACCAACCAACACACATATTTATGAAGGGTGCCCGTCGCTCCTTGCCAGTCGTCAGGAGACCTCTCCATGGTGCTGGAGGCTCTGTCTCAATATCCTTTTGAGCCTCTGGGAAGTATTTCCCTAAAGCTGCTGTCTTTCAAGACAGCTTTGCTCTTGGCCTTGGCATCAGCTAAACGTGTCAGTGAGCTACATGCACTTTTGGTTCATCCCTCGTGCACTAAATTCTCTCTTAGTGGAGATATGGTTTCCCTTAAGCACTTCATGACGAAGTGCTTCCCTGCATTCACTTCAGAGGTGCTGGAGCTGTTCCGCTTTTCACCCTCCACCTTTTTCCTCCCCGGAGGATGAGAGGCTAAATGCTCTGTGTCCCCTCCGTGCTTTACAGACATATATGACCAGGACCAGTGCTTTCCGGAAGAGCGACCAGCTCTTTATTTCATGGGCACCCCCTCGTGAAGGGAATCCTATTTCTATAGGGGTGGGGTCTTCTCAGCCCTCCCCTGCAACCCCGTTGGAAGTGACGAATAAGGAGTGAATGGGACGGCTGGCCATGCACATTCCTGTCACTAAGCATGCATTTCCATTCCTTTTCTGGGTGTATTTATATGTATTTTTATGTAGTGCTCCTGTAGCTCAAGTGGTAGAGCATTGCGTTACGAAGTGCAAGGTTGGGGTTTCATTTCTCCGGGAACACATGATAGGTAAAAATTGATAGCCTGAATGCACTGTAAGTCGCTTTGGATAAAAGCGTCTGCTAAATGCATAAATTTAATTTTTAATTTAATTTAATTTATATGCTTATTGGTTATCGTGTGTGATGCATACATGTTTCATGTGCTGGATGTGCACAGCAGTCATGTGTGTGCATCAGTATTGCAGGTTCATGAGTATGGGATGTGTCAGGCACCGCCACCCTGGGGCAACCGTACTTCTCTGGCTTTCAGAACCTCACTGTGAGTGTATTGGGCAATCGGGGAGCTGTCCATGTCTCTCCCATAGGTGGATCTCGAACACGAGATGATGAAAGAGAACAATAGGTTACTGTCTTAACCCCAGTTCTCTGAAGCATCGAGTGGAGAGATCCACCAGCTTTGCCCCACTTGCCGCACGAGAAGCGAATATACTTACTGGAGAATAACAGTCTCTGCGTTATATGCCCCTAGGTAAGGGGGCGGAGTCTTACCTGGCATTGGCTGCGCGCTTCTGTCTGTCTAGCCAGACTTGGTGCAATTGGATGCTTCTGCAGAGGTCAGGTACGGATGCCCTTCCCATAGGTGGATCTCTCCACTCGATGTTTCAGAGAACCGGGGTTATGACAGTAACCTATTGTTTTACACAGTGCTCGAATTGAATCAAGTCTTATGGGGGTCCCCACCATAAGACTTTTTTTTTTTTTTTTTTTGGTGGGGGTGGGGGTTAGTCTGGCAATATACAATTTAAATACACAATATATTTGATCACAATATGCATAACTATATACTATTTATTAAAAACAGGCTTACATAAAAGAACAGGCTCTTGTGTTGATAAAGAATAATCAGTCCAATGTTGCATAACAAAGAGAGATTAAGCTACTATTCTTCTTTTAAATGGCTTACTCCAAGTAATACTGGATTTAGATTGTGACAAAGCAGCAGACCCAAAAGGGCAACTATGGCAAATATACCAGGGGACTACATATAAGGCACTTGAAGATCCATAAAAGCATGTGACATCAAAATACATTGAAATTTCTCAAAAACAGTATAACATATTCAGATGGCTTTCAGACTCACTGAATGGTATTCAGATTCAGCAGTGGCACAGGAATAATTATTTCATAATGTCTCAGAAAGGTGTGAGAAAGCAGTCAGTAACTTCAAATGGACCCGTTTAAGGACCTTTTATTACTTAACCAGTAGCAAAAGTATGGAAAAATGCTATCAGGCTGTAATGATACTATAGAGATGAGATTAGGTATTATTCAAAGAGTGCAAGGCAATTGGGCAAACCGGATATAGTCTTTATAATAGTTCATAAGTTTAACAAAGGCATGTCCAGGAGATTCTCAAAAGTCAACTTATCCATAACAGCTCTCAAGGTAATTTCAGGAACCAGTGGGTGAAGACATAAACCAGTGTTGAAAACAGTTGTGTGCAAATTGTTTTCAGGATTCTTTGATGAGTAGAAAGTTCAAAAGAACAGCATTTATCTGAAATAGAACCTTTGTAACATTTTAAATGTCTTTACTGTCACTTTTGATCAATTTAATGCAACCTTTCTGAATAAAAGTATTAATTTCTTTAGTTTCTTTCCACCCAAAAAAGATTATTTTTTTATTTTTTTTATTTTATTTTTTAATTCTTACTAACCCCAAACTTTTGAACGGTAGTGTATAATGTTACAAATTATATCTATTTCAGATAAATGTTGTTCTTTTGAACGTTCTATTAATCAAAGAATCCTTAAAACAATTTGTACACAACTGTTTTCAACACTGGTTTATGTCTTCACCCACTGGTTCCTGAAATTACCTTGAGAGCTGTTATGGATAAATAATAGGCACCAAATCAGCATATTAGAATGATTTCTGAAGATCATGTGACACTGAAGACTGGAGTAATGATGCTGAAAATTGTTTAGTATTGTATTATTATTTTAAATTGTAATTATATATCATATTACTGTTTTATTGTGTTTTGGATCAAATCAGTGCAGGCTTGGTGAACAGAAATGACTTTTGAACAGTAATGTACATCCAACAGAATAATTCTAGCATTATTTACCAAAGTAGTATTTATTATTTTCCCTAAAAACAACTGGATGATTGACACTTTGTGATGAAAATGTTTGTTCCAAACGGCTTGTTCAAATGCAAGAAACAAGTTTATTTGATATTAAAAATATAAATTGTGACAAGACTGGCTGTCAGTCTGTGTGTTAGTGTTGTGGGGATTTTTTAACGATTTCAGTGCAGTTTACATAGTTACGTCCAGTAGGTGTCGGCGAGGGACTGTTATGAGTGAGTCTGTCAGTCAGCAGACAATTCGAGACAGGGGTAGCTGCAGCCTGGAGCAATGGGCGTGCCGAAAGGGAGGCGCGTGCCAAAAGGTTTCTCTTTGATGAAAGGAGTTTTACTGTTTTGGCCAATCAGCGGTAAATATACATTTACGTAATTTCTTTTAGACAAGAGAAGGTGGCGGCGATAAGACGTGAGGTAATTATTCATCATACGTTTATATAGATAAACTTTATATACCACAAATATGTATATTAAGATAAGTTTGTTACAATACGATCATATTTTTTTCCTTTGCGTTATATCTTGCAGCTTTAGTAATTGGTTTATTGTTGTTGACAGACATACTGTATGTACAGTGAGACAAAACGATGACCGCATCTGCATCGAAGGCGAAGCTCTCAGAGCTGATAGTTTGTATCGGCGTCCTTTTTAAGAATGTCTCTGAACAGATGAAATACAGTACAGAATACATCCTGTAAGTATAATAATTATTATCACCTCTGCTATTACAACTGAACTAAGATCAGTTCACAATCTATGAAGACGATTAGACAAAATAAAAAAAAAAGGTATCCAACTAGGTATCCAACTAATGCAGAGTATATTCAAGTTGCCAACACTGGTTGTGAAGTACCCTTTCCAGAGAAATATAAAAGGAAATGACTGTGTAAGTTACATTGTTTTTAATCCATTGATTTATCTCTATCAACATAATCACACACAATATTGTAGTAACAATATATTGTAATCTCTATTTGCTGGAAAATGAAAATCAGTCAAATTTGTGTTTTAAGCACACCTGACACCTAAACCGGAAATTTAAAGCAGAACATGCACCACTTGCAGGTTATTGTAGCATATGTAAGCACACTGCCATATGCATAATTTATTTCTGTACTGTTAATCAATTTTACATATTCACTTAGTGCAGGTCCATGTAAGGAAGATACTGTACTACAAAAATTGAAACCTTTTTTTTTTTTGCATGTTCTCCACTTTTTCACTGCCTGACCATCATCTTAATGTTTTTATTTTTTTTTATATCTAAAGCACCTTGTTCTTTACTGTCAAAGACCACACGGCACGAACATTCTCCAGGAGACGTGGAGAAAGCATGGAAGGAATGTCTGTGGAGGATGTAAAACACCCATTCTTAAGGACACCTGCTGGAGTGAGTATAGTAAAAAAAAAAAATCATCAACTGTAAAATATCTTGTTTCAAATCTTTTCATGTAATATTTTATTCTTCTGTACCCTTTTAACCCATCTGTTAGAAAAAAAAAAAATAGTTTTAGAAAACAATGTAAGATTTATCAGTGTATACAAGAATATGAAATGCATCGTATATTGTGACCCTTATACATTTGCCTTCTAATAGTTTTTGCAGTTCTGCACTGTATGTAGCTACACTGTCTGAGCCAAAGAGGATGGAACAGAATCTGATAAATTTGAAAAGTGTTTTCATTTTTATTTTCTCTTTATTATAATTATTATTATTTATTTAGTTTTTATGTAGGGGGACCCTGCTACACCCTTTCCTACCATACAGCTGATGGATACTGACTGTAAAATGGCAATCATAGGAAGAGGGCTCAGTGTGGTGACAGAAGATGGAATAGACGTGTGCCAGTGCACCAGCCTTGATGAAGCCTTCATAACAGCCTTCTGGGTGTATTCTGCATTCAACATTGCATAGCCAACACACCTGAGAAAGACACTGACTTTCCTTCAGAGACACATTCTCAACATTAGAAGATGGAGCACTGCCAGTAACTTTCCTCTGAATGATCAGCCTTTTGTATTAGATCCTCATGCCTCAACTGTACCATTACACAAAGTGCACTCGAAGGACATTCACTCTTTTGAAGTTAATCCAACATGTTGGAGTTGTACATGCACATGAACCAAAAATTAGTATAACCTGTGGTATAGATGAGTGCCAGTCCACTTTTTTTGTGATTCCATTCTTTTAGAAACCATGCACAGGAAGCATATGTACTTTTGGTACTCAGTGAAGAGTCAGCAGTACAGTTGTATTATAATATAACGGAGAAAGGTCTGGCTGCAGACTTGCACTCTCAGACTCTTGCGCTTCCACTAGTGACAACACTTGCAGTCTTTTTTTATTTTATATTTTATTCTACTTATTGGTTACTTCTTGTTTGAATCTAACATTTGTGTTTAGGACATACAAGGTATGGTTGACTGGAAGTCTGTCAGTCCAGATGTGAGGAAGACATACAGAGTGGACTTGGAGCTCAGCAGGTGTGATGGCTGTAGATACTGTGGCCATGGAAAGAAGGGGGTCTTCACAGCTTTCTATTCAGACAAAGAGTTTGGTCATCAAGGCCAATCAAGGCCTAAACTTGCAGCGGTGATGACGTCAGTAACCCGCGCCATGAAGTTTTGAAGGTACTTTCAAAAGTAATGTAAAATAATTTTCTTAATATCCTTAACGCCGTTTTTACCTTGGAAGAATTACATTTGGTTTTATAGGATTATGTTGAATTTATGTTTTCCTTTTTTAACAGCCAGCTTTCACATTACCTTTTGGCACGCCCCCTACCTTTCGTTTCACCAATGAGAAACCTTTTGGCACGCCCATTGCTCCAGGCTGCAGTTACCCCTACTTGGACTATTCAACCATTTCAGTCCAAAAGTCTGCTTTATTCAGGAACTAACTATGGCTATCAATATGTCAATTTCAAGAGTGAATCCCGCGTTTATATGCCGATGTAATTCCCGCGTGTATGTGGCCGTTGGTCTCAGCAGCATGAAAAACAAGTTTTATACAATTCTGATTACATATTCTGAATGGATATATATATATATATATATATATATATATATATATATATATATAGAGCACAGAAACCGCACAACGAGCAATCCCTTTATAATTACTAAAAAGCTGTCACTCATCTCCATTGAGATCTCTAGCACCCAAGAACCAGACCTAATAATAATTTACGCAAGAAATACAAAAGCCCCAACATGGAGTTGATAAATATAGTGGAAAGATGTATAGAGAGAGAAAACTACCCCTCAAAAAAAGTCAGTAAGAAGCTTCCTCTTCCCGACTGCGAATGTAGGTTTATTATTCTCCATTTTTTAGCTGAAGTTAGCTTCACCGGAGCGTTGCAAATCATGCAGTCATGTCAACGATGTCCTGCGCTTAGCGGTCTTCGGACGTGGGGTGGGGCGTTAAAAATTTAAAGAGACATGACACATGACTAGCCCATAAACAAACTTAATTTAAATTATTGTAAATAATTAATTCACAAAATTTACCATATCCATTGCATGAATTTAGTCACATTTGTCATTATCATTTTTACTCAAATAAAAATATCTGAGGGACCCCCCTAGGTCTATTTTTTCTAATGCCTTATGGGGGGTCCCGGATCCCCCCAGCCCCCCTTTAATTTGAGCACTGGTTTTACATCCGTTTCCCCCATTTGTAAATATTGGATCATTATAAGTTTTTAAACATAATTATTATGAAGCTGAATTGCATTTTGCTTTGCAGATTTCCATACGTGCTACCGGCACATCCGGGAACTTAACTGTCGATTTCGTCACCGCCCCTTTTTAGGAGAAAAATAAACTAGACTTCCCATAGACTTCAGTACAAAATAGCGGCACAATGCAACGTCCGTACACAGCCGGCAGGCGTGATTAACTTAAGAAATCACTAAGATTGTCAAGTAATTATATGTCCACCCTGCCTGCCATATAGCGTGAAAGATACATCCACAAACTTGTCCCTTGATTCTCCCAGCGTCAAATTGGTGTAATTAACAACACCACCCAGTGGCCAGAGCTGTCTTACTCGGACATTTACTCGTACCTCACCGAGTCACCAGGTAAGCCAGTGAATGATTTTACTTCGTATTTGAAAGTAAACATCTTTAAATGTATATATTTTGTCTTTATATTTAGAGTGCTAAGTGCACTTTTCTGTCTAGCCTGGCTTAGCTTTCGATAGCTTCAAAAGTAATTCATGATATTTCCATAACAGCAAGATATGGAGGATGTTGGCAGGTAGCCTGGGCTAGTTGATAACGGACATACACTAAGACAGCCCAACAGTTATCTATCTAAAATAACACTATGATCATGATTGTTTGTAAAATATTGGAGTTGTGGAAACTTACATAACTTAAACTGTATGTTTAAGGTTTCATAGTGTCCTGCTTTCTAATCAAGCTTGAGATGTCATGCAATACATTATTATTGAGATAATATTGTTCAATAATGTTTAGCCTGTCTGTGCTGTGAAGAGTAGATACTTTAGTTTAATGATGGTGTTTCATTTATATGAATTTACACGGCAATCTCTGCCATCATCTGAGCCCTTTATCTCTCTCCCAAGGGTCTTTCAAATCCAACCGCCAAGACATCAGGCTGACCTGCGGAGGTCTCTCCATCTTCACCGCTAGACCGTTCACATACTGCCATTGACGAATCACACAAAGCAGCAGGAGGACCATCACACACTGACGTCTCTCTGGTTTTCTTGCATTTTGTATCGCCCTTTGTCGAATGTGATGCTCTTATTATTGTGTTATGAAAAGGACTTAATTGTGTTGCCACAGTCTTCGGTGGGGGGAAATTTACAGAACAAAATTGGGGTGAAGTCTGTTGTTTATTTGGCTGCCTGTAATCACAAGAAGCTGACGTTAGCTATGATTATGCCAATAAAAGTATAAGACTTACCTATTTCCACCCAGCCCCTGTTATCGCCCCTTTACATGTCACTGAATATTAATTTCCGTAGGCTACTAACAAGGAAGGCCGATGCGTGTACAAAACTGCATGGAGCATGAGAATTTATGAACGCTATGTTAACGCTAGTTCACCGATATGAGCAAATGCACTGATTAGAGTGAAGTATGGATCTTGAGAGGATAAAACTTAGTTTACATTTGACTTTCACTTCACCACCACACTTTCCTGTCCCTTGTAACACAGTGAGGCATCAAACGAGACAGAACGGTAGGCTAGGCTAACATAACGTAGTGATGAGTTTTCAATAGGCTAATTCAAATACACTGATATTTCAGTTAAAGCATAACAGCATAATTATTAATGAGATATAATAAGCTATTTTAGATAGCTTAGGCCTACCTGATATGAAATGTTGTCCGCAAACATAAGTGTGTGGAGATACAGGATCCCACAGCCTCCTGGACAGACCTTGACACTGTTATTTATTTGGCAGTCTATGGGACAGTATCAAACCTCCAGGTTTTCATCCAAAATATCTTAAATTTTGTTCCGAAGACTAACGGAGCTTTTACAGGTTTGGAACGACATGGGGGTAAGTGATTAATGACAAAATTAATCAGGATCAATACAGGATCCCACAGCCTCCTGTTGCTGTCTTCTCGACGTATCCCCTGCAGCCATAATTGCCTTCTGTCCAGATATTTCTTTTTACATGGCAAAGGAATTAATTTTTAAATCTGGGTTTTTACAAACATTATTTGTGCACGCTACCACACAACAACTCTTTGGCATGTTGTAAGGTTAGTCCACTTCCTCGATCCGATACTGTATGGCGGTTTGTTTTCCCCTAAAAGTGGGCGTGAATCTGTTCAGAGACATTCTTATTTAAACTAGTGATGTCTGCCTCATAAGTTGGTTTACAACAGGTTTCATTTTATTAGTGAGGACATTTTTTAATAGTGAGATTTTAGATCTCCACAAGTATAGTTAAACCTATACACACACACACACACTCCCCACCCTCAGGCCTAACCCTACCCCTACACATAATCCTCATTTACATTTCGTCTGCATGTTTGTTTAGCGATTTGAATCATGCTGAATCGCTTCATGATGTAAGGTGAGTGGCTTGAATACACTAGGGATGTGCATCTCATAACTAAGGCCTATCTCGATGCATAGCCAGTGATACTATACCCTGATACATATGAAGCAGCTACCGATGCCATGCGAAACAATTCCCCCCTATTACGATGCAGTGCGATTTAATTTCTGTTCGATTCAATTCGATTCAACACAATGTGATATGATGCAATGGAAAAAATATGATCGCGTTTATTTCTCTGGTTCAGACAGACAGCAAATAACAAATTAACTTAAGTGTCTTCTAACTTCTAATGCCTCAAGGTCTGTTTCAAGTTTACTAAATAAGCCAGGCTTATTTCAGTTAGTCTGGCTCATTGTCAAATAGGGGTGTGATGAGACGCCTATCCCACGAGACGAGACGAGACACAAGACTGGGCTCAAGAGAACAAGATGAGACGAGATTTTTAGACTTTTTTAAAATAAATCCTCAATGATGAAATATATAGGGAAAAATAAACTTTTATTCAACTAAAAAAAACACAAAATGCAAAAATATATATGCATTTTGAAATCAACTTGTACTTTATGAAATTAGACTTCTATTTTAATGAATTATATGCACCAACTTGTAAACTAGAGCTGCAAGATTCTGGATAAATTGAGAATAATATTTTTTTTTTTTTTTTTTTTAAGATATAGGCCTATAAATTGGAGATCACCATTCTCATGATTCTAAAGAAAAAAAAAAGATTAGAAAAATAAACAAAATAAAAGATGAAAAAATATATATTCATTTGAACA
Source organism: Cyprinus carpio (assembly GCF_018340385.1). Lineage (NCBI taxonomy): Eukaryota > Metazoa > Chordata > Actinopteri > Cypriniformes > Cyprinidae > Cyprinus > Cyprinus carpio. The sequence goes on along the minus strand of NC_056617.1, from coordinate 5,678,897 downwards.
TTTTTTTTTTAATTAAATGGAGTCAGTGTCTCAATTCATAAAGACCTTTTTCTCAATTCGAATCTTTTGAATTAATGATTCAATGACAAATACTTTTTTTAAACGGACACTTTGTCACCATCTCGTGGCGGAAGAGGATATTGCGTTACAATTACACGTGTTAAGAAACTTTCGTTTTGATCGCTACTGTAGAGAGAATAAGTGTTATACCCAAACTATAAACGTTTATCCCAGTACTTCTGTTATCTAAATGTCTGTAACACAGAAATAATGATGTGTGGTTGAAAAGACTGTTTGTGTTGCTCTTTCTGGATCAGCAGCAGCATGAATGATTCATTAACATGGGAACCAACAAAACGTGCTTCTTACGCTCCACTGACACTCGTCATGATAGACATAGCTGAATCATTATCATTCAGGAATAAGATTGCATGAGTGTTTGAATTGAGATCGCCATATTTAAACGATTAATCTTGCAGCTAATCACTGCTAATTGTTTTGCGAGGATATGTCATGTTCTTGCGAGACCAGTCAGATCTCGGGCCACGAGATGTCTTCACATCCTTATTGTCAAATAATTTGGTTCCATAAAGAAATTTCAACACAGATCAACCTCAGTCACTGTGGCAACTTATTCTGGGAAGCTAACCTGGTCTGAGGCAGGCTAACTGTCAGGCTACTACTGTAAAAAGTGCTACTTCCACAAAGGAGGTTTTATATACTTTGAATAGTTGTAATCTAGTTTATTTTATTTGTTTTATGCTAAAAAAGTATCAATATACTTACTCTTTACTTAAAATATATCAGTTTTTATATAACAATATATTTTAAATAAAACTATTGCAATTTATTTGGGTAGTTATTTGTATGTGGATGTTGTGTACAAAAATGTTATAAAAGTGAGTTGACACAATTTATTTGAGCAGCTATCGATGTGGCAGGTGTGTTCATCAAATGTAAATATTTTAATTTTTTTTGGCATTATCCCTTTTTCACTGGCAGGGACTTTCCCAGGCAGATGCAGCATCTTCCTCGGCACTTCAACTGTTTGTTCGCAGCAGCGGATCCTAATTTCAGGGACTGATTAACACAGTAAGTTGAGCAAATTTAGCCAAATGATTGGTGATGTAAAGTCACAAAAAATCGCTTACTCCACTAGGGAGCTGAGGTTAGGTTTGCAAATTGTACTGTATAGCTAGCTATTCTGCACACATGGCAAGCTAAGTTGGCTGCACAGTGCTAAGCAGTTTGGTCTTGTAGGCAACAAAGACTATAGAATACCCAAGACATGTCACTCTTATAGTTTTGAATGGGGGGAAAAATGCAATGCTCAATATGACCGCTCAATCGCAGGAAGCTGAATGAAGGAGCCAATTGCTAATCAGTAAAGTCAGCGCGTCACTGCAGCTGCCGCTAGAAGCGTCCCGGTTGCTACAGAAACAGTCAGCGATCTGAGACGTGCGCTCAGGACTGCACATGCGCACTAGCTGATCTAGCCTGAATAATAAGCTTTTTAAAATGCTATTTGAGCAAAATAAACAACATTTATGACACAGTTGTTATCAGATTTTTTTTGGTGATTTTGAATATGAAATTTAGTCTCAAGCTTATAGTGAACAGTTTTGTAGAATTTGATGTTTCCCTATTTAAAGAAATAGAAGTTGCACTTGGATGCCCGAGAGGTGTTTCAAAGATGGCCGCTGAGTGACATGACTTTTCTTAAAGGGACTTTGTAGGCAATGATCGGCGGTTAAGACCGTTTTGTTAATATGAAAATTTAAAAGTGCTGTAATCATGCCTACTATGTGTTTTAAGGCTATTTTTGCTTTAATTTTACCAATAATATCACTTTTAATTGAGGTATATACTCAACAGTGTTGTGAGCACAATCTGGTTATAGTATATAAAATAATAGGTGATCAAAATACAGAAATACTGTAATAATTTTTGACATTGCAGTTCCAGTGTGATACAATGTGATGTTATGGCTCACATTTACCTTTATCCAAACATTGCAGATTGGGCAGTTTGGATATTTCACTTTACTGTTCAGAACAGGTTGAAAATACACGTATACAGTGTTTGTTTTATATTATTGTGTACATGTGCGGCCACATTTATTGGCTGTTTTGAAGTCACTGTTAAAAGTGACACTGGTTGACACTGAATAAATGTTATTGTTTTCAATCTATCTTCCCATCTTTTTCTTCTTCAGTTGAATTGTAATTGTTATTGACAGTCTATTTATGTAAAGTTAATCACTGTAGTGCTTAGAATATAGACATTTAGATTTCTTTTCTGAGTTTATAGCCAGGACTCAATAAAAATGTTTATTCACATATGATTAGGTTAATTAAAACCTAATTAAAATGAGTACAGGTTACTTGTAGCAACCCATAAACATGTTACCTGTACCAAGAAAAGTAGCTTTATCTAACTTGAGTAATACTAGTACTATCAGTTAACTCAACTTGATTTTGTTGTGTTTGTGTTAAGTAATGTTACAATGTTTATTATACTTACAAAAGGTTGCAAGTTTTCTCTGTTTTTATGACAGTTGACAGTTTCGCAGATTAGCAGAAATTAATCTATAATTGTTCTTTAAAGCATTAAAATCATAAAATTAAAAGTTAAAATCACTAAATTAAAATGACAATAAATAAAGAAAAAGACTTAATTTTAACTGCTATAAGAAACCCACATTAACTCATTTGAGCTTAGTAATTTTAGTAGGCTATTGTATTAGCTTACATTTTATTTACCCATTATAATACTCCCTATCATAAAAACACTTACTGTATGTATAGGTTTAAAATTCTACAAAAGGGACATTTAATGTCCAACAACAAATATTTTAGCAAAATGTATATTTTACTCAAAATTATTGCACTAGTACTCTATTGCACTCCGTTTAGCACACATGCACACAGTATAGTGCATCCACTAGTAATTATATAAATAAATTGGTTTTACCGATGCAAATTAGAAATTATGCATCGCGATTAAAATGCCAACTTGTATCCGATTCACTTTTTTTTTAATCGATGCATTGCATCGTTAACTTTTTATGACACACCTGTGAGGTGGATGGATTATCTCGGCAAAGGAGAAGTGCTCACTAACACAGATTTAGACAGATTTGTGAACAATATATGAGAGAAATAGGCCTTTTGTGTACATAGAAAAAGTCTTAGACCTTTGAGTTCAGCTCATAAAAAAAATGGGGGCAAAAACAAAAGTGTTGCATTTATAATTTTGTTCAGTGTAGATGACTATTGCAACTAATACCCAATTTTATGAGGTTTTGAGCTTAGAAGAGAGAGGAGATGAATAATTTTATAGTTATTCACCACACCTGACACATCTACAAACTCCACAATGGATTCATTTTATCTAATCACCAGAATGTGTGTGTCCAGCTTCAGTTTCTTGGTTGGTCTTCCTACACACTCTTATGTTATATGCCTTATTATCAAAAGGAACAGGTGGAGTTTCATCATTATTCTTCAACCTCAGTTTCTCACTTTGTGTAATTTGTAACTGTCTGAAAGGTTTGTTCGCTCTACTGTCATTTTGGTTTTTAAGTCTCAAGACATTGTCACAGATTTTGCAAGGACTCTTCATCACTGGTCGTCCTCTGTTTCAGTGTCTGATGTGTGTTGTTCCTGTTTATTCTGCTTGTTAATTTTAATGTTATTTGCCATAAGCATCTATACATGGTTCTTGTTTATGCAGTTCCTACTTTTCTTCTCCATCCAGTTGTTTTGTCTTGTGGCTGTTCTCAGAGCTCTGAAGCAGTCAGGACCAGGGAAAGAGGTAAAGAGAGAGAGGAGGAAAACCCTATGAAGAGAAGAGCGTTTTATCTCATACTAATGACAACTGTTAGCATGGCTATCATATATGTTCCATATACAATGACAGGATTCATTGTGATTTTAACAGAACAGCATTTTCCGGGTCTTTGGTTTACCGCTGTTTTGTTATGTTCTGGGTTTTTTATGCAAATGTGATGGCTTCCCAAAATCCATTCACAAATTCTGGGCGTGTTGGAAAACTGCCATTGTTCTCTATGAAACCTGTTAAAGTTAGCAACTACAATGTAAACAACATTGAGTAACAAGTTATTTATTTAATTTTTTAGTTAGTTAGTGTGATTCCAGAACATGCATGGGTAGAATGGCCAGCAGTCATTTACATCGACTGTTTTATTCATATGCAAATTATGTATTTTCTATGCTTGTTTATCAAATATAGCTAATATACATGGTTATTTGTTATGTGGTTTTGTTTTTGAATGAAGCATGACAGGCTTACCATTTTCCAGTTTAAGAGTTGTCTAAGAGATTCTATCAGATTTGTCTTTGCATTGTTTTGCATTTGAGTTTATACCACACGTTTAATACCTTGCCATGCTTTTGCATTTTGGACCAACTGCAATGTAGTAATTTTTTAACAAAATGTTTATCATAGAAGTCAGAAATTCAGATTTTTTTTTCTTTCTATTCAAATATTAAAGCCATTTGAATCAAATGTATCATTATGCACCTCATGATTTTTTTTTTTTTATTAATTTGCATATACACTTTATGTGAAGTGTTGCACATAAAACCATTTATTCATTTGACAGCTTTAAAGACTACAAAAACAGCACACAGTAAGTATTATTCACATCTAGAGGTACTGGACATTCAGTCTTTAGGTGACAAACAGATAGATTTAGTTTTACAGTCAATAATATGCAAATACCAATGTGATCATCAGATAAAGATCATTTGTTTGATATTAATGAATGCAATTATATTTTTTAAGTGATTTGGGTATTGCACAGCACAATTACTGAAAGTGTGCATTTATTAAATTACCTTAATGATCATACCTGCACACGAAAATATTTTAACCCCTTAACTGCAACTCACATTTTTGAACATAGACATGAAAGTGCACGATCCCAATTAAATTTTTTATAATTCATGAACGAAAACATTTTGTAACATCATATTGATGTACCATTTTCATGGTAATGCAATGTCTGATTTTAAAATGGGCTTTAAAGGATGAATTTTGGGTTTTTTAGTTTTCAATTGATATGTAATTTCTGATGATTCCTAAAGTGTGATAGAGAAAAAAGGCAATGGATAAGACTTTTTTTTTTTTTTGACAAAGGCCAGAACTCCTTTTATGATGTAGATTTTTGAGGGTGCACTCTTGTCATAAATTAATCTATTACTTTTCCTACATAATTTTTTAACAAAAACATTGGTCAAATATCTGTTTAGGAGTCTTAGACATTTCCAATGATATATAGTTTGTCATGATTAGATTAGGATTTAATTGTAATAGTGAAGTAAACTTAGGCGTCCCACAGAGGGGACGGGTGTCAGTTTTAATATCGTATGCTTTGTATGTTATGTTATTTGGATTTTAAATTTGGAACTGCAGAAATAGAGACTGGAATATGTTGGAAACATTTATTATTATTATTATTTTTATTTGATTTATTTATTTTTACATCTTCACCTTGTTTTTCCATGCCGTCTTAAGCTGAAAAGATATGGAAGAAATGAACTCTACAGTGAACTTCACTACAAACTCAACAACTCATTCCATTGGACTAGTGAGCTGTGTGACACTGTGTGTGTGCAGCATCAATTTTCTTCTTGGTCTTCCTTTACACTTTTATGTTATATGGCTCATTGTTACTGAAACTGGAAGTGTAACCGACTTTTTCAACCTTAATCTGTCTGTTTGTGAAATTGCAAACTGTCTGAAATGTTTAATTGATATTCTGTCATTTTGGTTTTCGATTTTTAACACATCGTCACTATTTTTGCAAGGACTCGCCATCACTGGTCGTCCTCTGTTTCAGTGTCTGATCTGTGTTGAGCGTTACCTAGCAGTGGTTCATCCTGTAACCTTTCTAAAGTTTAGACCTTTCAGATATAAAGTAATCTGCTGCACTTCTGTTTGGATATCCACTCTTGGTTCTTGTTTGTTTTGCATGTTTATCTCCTTCAACAGTAGTCCATATACACGGTTGTTCACTGTGCAGTTTCCACTTTTCACTTTTATTCAGTTGTTTTCTCTTGTGGCAATTCTCAGAACTCTGAAGCAGTCAGGACCAGGAAAGCAAGAGAAAGAAAAAGAGAAGGAAAACCACCTGAAAAGAAGAGCATTTATTCACATTCTAATAACCACTATGGCCCTTGTTTTCATATTAGTCCCATATAAAATCTCAGCATTCATTTTAACACATAGTAATATTTTGGCTCTTTGGTTTATCACTTCAGTTGGTTATTTGCTGGATGGATTTGTGCAGCCTGTTCTTTTTCTGCGTCGAACTGGAAAATTAACCTGTTCCTAATCATACATGCTGTCACTAATGCTTTTATTTTATGTATTTATTTTTAACTGTCTGGAATGATATAATTTGTCTTTATTCAGAGTTTGTAATCCCAAAACTTGTTAGTGTAGATAAAATGGTTATTCTTTCTTTAGAGAGGTCCATCACTTTAACCAATTTGTGATTTAAATAATTGACTGTTATTTGCATACACTTTAAGCCTTTTATGTACATGTTTGTCAGATGTGGTTGTTACACTTATTTGTGGTTTATTTGATTTGAATAAATACTTCCTGCTTCACCCAGTTTCACCATTTTCCAGATTGAAGGTTGGGCGGTGATTGCCCTGTTGAGTTTTTTTACAATATTTTTTTCCTTACTTAGCCTTTCATAGTGCATATGAAATTAGTATTTTGTCTTTGTATTTTCTTTTTCAAATGTTGTGTAGCCTATTCCTTAGGGATGTAACAATATCAATATTGCGATAGCAAAACTGTCGATATTATCATAGTCACATGCTGATATAAAATGATAGGTCTTCCAGGGCAAAAATATTAAAACTTCTTATTCAAACATAAAAGGTCTTTAAATTTGTGTTTTGGGCCACTATGCTTTGGCACAGTATTTGTCAAACTAACTAAAACCGAAAGCACTGTATGGCTTAAAGGGGTCATATGATGTTGCTAAAAAGAACATTATTTAGTTTATTTGTAGTAATGAAATGTGTTTATGTGGTTTAAGGTTCAAAAAACACATTATTTTCACTTACTGTACATTTTCACATACAAACAATGGGATTGGATCACCAATTACTTTTTGGGTTTCAGAATTTGTATAAAGTTGATTCTCAGCTATGTTATGAAAGATATAATGGAATGAATTGATACACCATTTTACTTTATGCAATATGTGGGTAAAATGGCCATAAATTAATCAATGCAATGTATCTGTACACTGTATTTAATTTGCATATTCATTTGTTCTTGGACCAACATTTAATGAAAAAAGAAGTGTAATAATTGGAGTAAAAATTGGCAACATTTTAATAATAATATCTTATATTTCATAGGATTATTGATGTATAATTTATTTCAAAATTCACTTGTTGTGTCTCCCAAAATGCCTGATAAACATGATTTAAGTCCTGATGTCCTCTACAGTGGACAGGTATGAAATCAATGCCCTGTTCTGTAACAGAAAGTCATTTTTTGATTTGAAACCCAATAACATTTTGACATAACGTCGGAGATGTTGGTTTATGAAATACAATTTGAAAAGTAGTCTGATTTAAATTATAATTACACAAATTTGAAAATTCCATTGGATAATTACATGGCCTAACGTTAACCCAGCTGATGGAAATAAAAACTGAACTTGTAACAGTTTTGTTGCAAAGCACAATATTATGGTGAAATTAGATATCGTGTTTATTGAGTTAAAACCAAATTGTTATATAAGCATAGCAAGGATCATAGCAAAAAGGCTAACAAACTTAAGAGTTATACCCACCAATTAACATTAGCCCTTCATTCATGACATGGATACTGTAATAATCATACAGAGAGAACAAAGTTGCATACCTTTATCTTTTGCTCGTTTCTCCTCCTCTTCTTTGATTTTTTCTAAATTGGGCATCTGATGGCTTTGACCTTTTCCTGTCCATCTCTGTGTTTATTTGGCACTCGACAATCAACAGATTTCCCACATAATCGTTTCATATTACCTGTTTTTATTATCCATTTCACACAATTCAGAAAAACAAAAATGCACAAGAACTATAGGCCTGTATTTATAATATTATGAATGAAATGTGCGTTATGTGGAAGAAAGTCGAGGTGTGACTGACTTTAGCCCACTAATTCCATTAGAGTATTGCTCTATACAGTGGACATTGTCCGTTCCATTTGGGAGAGACCCAGAAGTGAACTGTCCCCCGCGCTGCGCCCCTCTTCCCTTTCCCCTTCTCACACAGCTTCTGTGCACGGCACCTTCTCAGCAAGCAGGGGGCGACAATTTGCCAATTCCCCACACAGTGAAATGATAGATAATAGAAAACTTTTATAAACTTTTATTTTTATTAAAAATATTATTATTTTTAACTGCTCATGCCACCCCCCATATATCATGAAAAAATGCTGCCCCGGGCGTCTGCCCGGTTCGACTGTGCCAAAAACCGCTACTGTCTACAGTGCTCAACTTTAAATATGTAAATGTACTTACAGACTGTGAGTCGAAACAGCCGGCATTGTAGTCTACTCTACCAGGATCAGGAAACAGTCCTCCATAAAATGTGCTGCACACATCTGAATATTTTGGTATAACTTTTTATAAATACAACTTAACTACTGATTTCTAGTTGTGTCCTCTTTTGGAAGAGTACAAAGTATTTTCGCTTTCACAACGAAACACACAGCGTCTTCACAACACACTTCACACTTCACAACATGGTGGCTGCGGTGGCAGCAACAGTAAAGTTGCACCTTCTTTCTTTGCGTGAAAATTTGGGCGACGTTATGCAAATCTTCATAAGTCTTCAAGTATTCAACTATTTTACTACACTTCAAAATGTTGCGTATGCTCTTCTGTGTCTGCCGCGCTGCGCCGATGCACTGTTTGCTTATCCTTGTGGTGCGGCTGAAACGGAAGAGTGTAAGCCACTTGCGTATTAGTCAGATTTGTCAAAATGCTGCTATGCTGATTTGGAGAGACACAGAGGAGAGAAATTATTGAATAAAGTCGTTATTTTTGTTTTCTTCGTGTACAAATAGTATTCTGGTCGTGTACAAATAGTAGATCTGAGACTGCAAATATTTATTAGAGCATGAAATGAAATTATATCTTTTTCACAATGTAACTTTTTTTTCTGTAACTTGTCTTATACAAAGCAATGCAGGGCACCTAAGTGCTCTGCATTTAACCCATCCAAAGTGCACACACACACACACACACCGTGGTAAGAACTGTTCACTGAAAGGTTCATTGGGAAACCTGAAGTAGTTCTTCTATGACATTGCTGTGAAAACCCTCTTTTGAAACCTTTGTTTTAGAGTGTTTTGCATATATTTTGTTTTGTGACATATTGCATATATGTGACCCTGGACCACAAAACCACTCTTAAGTCGCTGGGGTGTATTTATAGCAATAGCAAAAAAAAAAAAAAAAAAAAAAAAAAAAAAAAAACCTTGTATGGGTCAAAATTACAAATTTTTATTTTATGCCAAAAATCATTAGGATATTAAGTAAAGATCATGTTCCATGAAGATATTTTGTAAATTTCCTACTGTAAATACATCAAAAATTTATTTTTTATTAGTAATATGCAGAGCTAAGAATTAATTTGGACAACTTCAAACTTTTTCTCAGTATTTTGAATTGATTTGATTTTTTTTTTATACCCTCAGATTCCAGTTTTTTAAATAGTTGTATCTCCGCCAAATATTTTCTGATCCTAATAAACAATACATCAATGGAAAGCTTATTTATTCAGTTCCGAAAAATTGACACTTAAGACTGGTTTTGTTGTCCACGGTCACATATGCTTGTGAGAGCTGTAAAGTGAGACTACAAAACAGCACAGTTAACAGAGTAACATTTACATCCAGAGAGACTGGACATTCAATCTTCAGGTGACAAAATCCTTTTTGATTGATTCGGTTTTTTTTTTAGTAGTATGCAAAAACATCTATGTGATTTTGTCACACGTAGTGTAGTGTGGTATTGGCAGGTTTGATTTATTAGCTATTGAGTAAAACTGGTCTGAAATGTATTGTTTCACTGGACAGTTTGATTATATAATACTAATTATTTTATTTTAATATTTAGGTATTTTATATTTACATTACTAATTATGGAATAGAATTTAGCAACATTTTTATTTTTATTTTATAATTAATTGAAAATTACCTTTATGCCAGAATAATTTAATATTGGAAGACTCTGGTTATGTGGAGTTTTGTTCAATTAGAGAATGGGTTGATTGATTTTGTTTCCATTTGTTTTGGCTTCTTCAGTGCAAATACATTTACACTTCTTTCTACCATCAGATCAACGCTACAGCTAATTATACAGGTGCATCTCAGTAAATTAGAATGTCATAGAAAAATTCATTTATTTCAGTAATTCAACTCAAATTTTGAAACTTGTGTATTAAATAAATGCAATGCACACAGACTAAAATAGTTTAGTCTTTGGTTCTTTTAATTGTGATGATTTTGGCTCTTATTTGTCTTCTGGCTCTCATCTGAGAACATGGAGCAAATTAATAACTCTACAATGAACTTCACTGGACCTGAAGCATCCATACATTTTTCTTCTGAACTCATTAATAGACTGGCAGTAATTGTGGGCAGCTTTAGTCTCCTGTTTGGTCTTACTACAAACTGCTATGTTATATAGCAAATCATCACATGAACAGGAAGTGGAGTTGCATCAGAGATCTTCAACCTCAATCTCTCTGTTTGTGATATTTGTGCTTGTCTGAACATCATAGTGTCAACTTGAACTCTCCACCATTGGCCGGTCTTTGTTTCAGTGTCTGATCTGTGTTGAGTGTCACCTGGCAGATATATATACAGCTTTTAGCGGACTTGGACTTGTCATAGCCTCGGACTTGACATGGACTCCAGCCTTTGGGACTCAGAAAACAACCAAGTCTAACTGAGTTCAGGGGCAGTTGATGGAAATGTCACTGATGCATTATCAAAAAAATGATATTCAGTTTTTGTATGTGTTTTTTGTCTTGTCTAGTACTTGAAACCCGACAGGTTTATGTACACACACAAAAGTGTTCTCACCCAAAGCACCTCTCAGTCAGTGTGCGAAGACCAAATTAAGTTCTCTTTCACATGTTATTGCTTAATAATTAATTAATTAATTAATAATTAGACAATTTACTTCCCTTCAGCAAGCTTAAGAATGTTTTACTTACATTAGTATTAGTTTTTGCTGTTGTTTTGATATTACTATTGGCAGCTTCTAGCTTCCAAGAAAAAATATTTTTCTAACATCTTTGCGGAAATAGTTTTATGGGTCCAAAACCACCTTGAGTGTGCATTTCAAATAATACAATCGCTCGTTATTAATTACTCCTTACATAATGCAGTTTATTAACTTTAAATGCATTCAAAAATAAAACAGTGGTGAGTTAAAGTACATGTAGGGATTTTATACACAGTGTGTCATTGTAAAGACTAGGTTTATCCCTCACAGCCTCATTTTCATTCAAGAAAAAAATTCTAAATTTTTGTCTACCCTGTCTAAGGTTTAACCATTCATCATATAAAACTCAAAGATAAGAGGTGCATTTTTCTGCACTTCAGGACTCTTTTTCCAAGTTCCCTCCACCCCCACCCTTGAATTTATACATTTACTGAAACAATGAATCAAGTCAAGTCCCACCCTATAATTTTTGACATTCTAAAAACTGTTTCACTCTGAAAAATGTCACCTTAGGTCCTCAACTTAGGTGGACTCAAACCCACACTAGTGCTATATATAATTTCATTTCTGTGGTTAAATTGGTCCACAAACAACAAATGCACCACAATTTCTCACTTGTATTCAAATGTTTTAATCCATTTGAATAGAAGCCCATGGATAATTCTGAATTTCATGCATGTTGCATATGTTTGCATATGTTTTGTTTTATGTGACATATATGAAGCCATGCCTTGTGACAGCTGTAAAGTGATACTGCAAAAACAGCACAGACTATCATTTACACCTAGAGAGACTGGACATACACTCTTCAGGTGACAAACTCTCCTTTTTGATGGATTTGTTTGTTTGTTTTTCCATTAAGTAATATGCAATAAAATCTTTGTGATTTTTATTGTAATAATTTTGTGATAATATTTGTTTTATATTATATAAAATCATTAGCCCTTTTTGCTTAGAACAAATACTCTTCTCTTTTCAATTAGATCACTGTTGCAACTAATTATTAATTTTGTGAGATTTTGAGAACACAAGGAGGAAATGAACAACTCTACAGTGAACTTCACCACGCCTGAAGCCTCTACAACTCATTCCTTTGTGCTAGTGGACATTCTTGAAATGTGTGCGTGCAGTTTAAGTTTCCTGGTTGGTCTTCCAATACACTCCTTTGTATTATGGCTCATTGTCACAGGAACAGAAAGTGGAGTTGCATCAGTGTTCTTCAAACTTAATCTATCTGTTTGTGAAATTTGTATCTGTGTGGAGAGTTTGATTTTTATACTGTCATTTTGGTTTTCAAATCTCACAAAATTAATATGTTTTTTAATAGGACTAGCGGTCACTGGCCGTCCTCTGTTTCAGTGTCTGATCTGTGCTGAGTGTTACCTGGCAGTGGTTCATCCTGTAACCTTTCTGAAGTACAAACCTCTCAGATACAGAGTGATCTGCTCTGCTGCAGCCTGGATAATTATTCTTGGCTCATGTCTTTTCTCTGTGTTCATCTCACCATATACTATAACACATACATGGTTCTTTTCAGTGCAGTTCCTCCTCTTCCTCTCCATCCAGTTGTTTTGTTTTGTGGCTGTTCTCAGAGCTCTGAAGCAGTCAGGACCAGGACAGAGAGGGAGAGAGAGAGAGGAGGAAAACCACATGAAAAGAAGAGCTTTTCATTTCATTCTTATATGTACTGTGAACACAGTAATCATATATGTCCCATTTACAATCTCAGGATTCTTTACCATTTTAACAAAACAGAATATTCGTGCACTTTGGTGCATTTGTTTGTTTTGTTATTTGTTGGCTGGTTTCGTTGAGCCTGTTCTTTATCTGAACCACTTTGGAAAACTCTCCTGCCTCTCTTCCTTTCAAGTTATGTAGCTTTGTTCATTAATTGTAATTATTAATAACATTCACATTTTATTTAGAGAGGTCCATCACATTAAATTGACTTGTGCGTAACCTTTTTTTGCATCGTTTTATTTTTTATGCACAAATTGTAATAGTTTGGTTTGTGATTATCATATTTGTATTTTTTTATTCATTTATTTATTTTTAAATAAACTATTCATGAATTATGCAGTATCTCAATTTTCTAGTTTGTGGGTCATGAAAAATATTTAATTATATTGAAAATTATACAAATATGTCATTATATTTAAAACATAGACAAGTTTATTTTTTCACAGCACTGCGTATGAGCTAAGTAGAGTTTACACCTTTGAAATGTATACCTTGAATGCACAGTCACTAGGAATGAAAGTCTCATTCATCATTAACATTTAATAGTATTTATGTAATGTCCACAGGGGAAAGGAAAAAAGAAAGATGCTCACCATTTCTCAGTCTATTCAAATGTTTTAATTAATTTGAATGAACAACCACATGCATTTGCTTATGCTTTTGTTTAATGTGACACATCTTTGATAAATGTTTGTGGCAACTCTGAAGTGAGACTACACAAACAGGACGGGTATTATTTACAACCAGAGAGACTGAACATTCACGCTTCAGGTGAAATATTTTAACTTAATTTGTTATTCCATTCAGTGAAATGCAAATATCAGTGTGATTTGTAGACATACTGTAGTTTGAGTTATGGGCTACTGAGATGAATTAGCTGTTGAGTAAAACAAGGCAAGGTCTCTTTTTTTGTAACATTTAAATATACACTAATAAAGTACTTACAAATCATTAGCAAACTATTAGTTTATAGTTAATACATACTTTATAAACTGTGGATAATACATCAATATACTACATACAAATAGTCAATCCTTCATTCATTGTCTCTGTAATTAACACAATTATTATAATTTAATTAGCTTGTAATTAGCTTGAGACAGATCCCCTGTAAAGACCTTGTCTCAGATGACCACCGGGACAAGACCACAGGAAACAGATGATTCTTCTACACAATCTAACTTTGCTGCAGCCTGGAATTGAACTGCTGGTTTCGTCTGGTCAGAGGAGAACTGGCCCCCCGACTGAGCCTGGTTTCCTCTCAAGGTTTTTTCTTCATTCTGTCACCAGTGGAGTTTTGGTTCCTTGCCGCTGTCGCCTATGGCTGGCTTAATTGGGGACACTTCATATACAGCGATATCGTTGACTTGATTGCAAATAATTACACAGATACTATTTAAACTGAACTGAGATGATGACATCACTGAATTCAATGATGAACTGCCTTTAACTGTCATTTTGGATTATTGACACACTGTTTTCCTAATTAATGTTGCTCAGTTGCTTTGAGACAATCTTTTTTGTTTAAAGCGCTATATAAATAAAGGTGACTTGACTTGACTTGACTTGTAGTAAAGGAACTGTTTATTGGGAATTATAAGGGAATAGTTCAGTTTAGATTCAGTCACAGAAAACGAAAAAATGTAATTAAGTGCTTTAAACCAACCTTTACTGAACATTAATTGCACTAGTCTTCCTTAAAATGTTTACAAGTGCATTAAGGATACACACACACATTGGCATATGTGGTTTACAGGGGCTCTCCACAGGTGTAAAGGTTTTAATACTGTACAAACTTCCTATTTTAATATATTAACTACAGTTTATAAAGTATAAATTAATTATTAGTAGTTTGCAAATGATTTGTAAGTACTTTATTAATGTATACTTATCATAAAGTGTATATTTTTTATCTAGTAGCTTGTTTATCTAATATACTTACTCTTATCTTTTCCTATAGATAAATTATTATTTATTGTCAGGGGTCTTATAGAAGACAGGAAGATGAATAACTCTACAGTGACCTTCATCACACTTGCAGCATCTGCAAATCCCACAACTCAATCCATTGGGCTAACAGACAGTCTACAATTGTTTCTGTGGCAGCTTTACTTTCCTGTTTGGTATGCCAACACACTGCTATGTTATATGGCTCATCATCACAGGAGCAGGAAGTGGAGTTGCAATTAGAGTTCTTTTCACAACCGCAATTTGTCTGTTTGTGAGATTGGAATCTGTATGTTCTGTTTCTTAGATACAATGGCAATTTGGTTTCCAAATCTCAAGATAGTGTCAAATTTTATCCAAGGGCTAGACATCACTGGTCGTTCTCTGTTTCAGTGTCTGATGTGTGTTGAGCGTTACCTGGCAGTGGTTCATCCTGTAACCTTTCTGAAGTACAAACCTCTCAGATATAGAGTGATCTGCTGCACTGTGGTCTGGATACTCTCTCCTGCCTCTGTTCCTCATAAGCATCCTCTACAAATAATAATAATAATAATAATAATAATAATAATAATAATAATAAAAATAGTAATAATAATAATAACAACAACATAATAAAATAATAATAAAAATAATAATTAAATAAAGTTTATTTAAGTGTGCTATAACTTCTGTTAAACCAAAAATAGAAAATAGGACAGAGTACTTTGTCCATGTTTAATGTAGTAATCAGAGATATACTTTACATAATTACTTAAGTATGCTTATTCTGACTAACAGACAGAATAGTCTTAGTAATCGGCCTATACTTGTACTTAATCTGTAATACCTATCTTTTTTTTAATTATCCTGTAAGTTAGTATTTTAGTTGGTAATTGTTAGTTTTCCACAGAGAATTAAAAAAAAAAAAATCTGTTCAAGTTTGCTCAATACTGTTTTTGTTTTTTTAACCTCCTGATTTTCACATTAAATATTAGCATAGCTGATGTTCTATGTAATGTTTACAAAGAAGAATCATGTACATATGGTCTTGTAACAGCTGTGAAGTCACTATATAAAACAGCAGTCAAACCAGAGAGACTGAACATTCACTATTCAGGTGACAAACTCTTTTTTCTTTGATTCATTGTCTGTCTCTGCTCTATGATAACAAAGTCAGGACAAGGGTTATGGGCACGCTAGATGGATTAGTTAAGTAAAACGTAATTGAACTGTGGGAAAAAAATATTCATAATAATTTGAACTTAATCTTTGAATGTTAAACACATTTAAATTAGTATTTTTTATAGCATGATATTTATGTATTTATTTATTTTCTGGATATAATTGGGGTATTGTGTAGAATTATAAAATTTACCTACACTATTTTTTCAGTTGCTGTGTCATCATCTGCTTTTTATTGATTTTCTTTGAAAGCACTTAAACATTTCTCTTTCCATAGATCACAACTGCAACATTTTTTCATTTGTTTCTTCTGGTTCTGGTTGGAGAAAACATGGAACTAATGAAGAACTTAACTGAACCTCATTCATCTGCCAACCTCACAGTATCTTCATTTTGGAAAATGGACATATTAGAAATTTGGATGCTGACCTTCAACTTCTTATCTGGTCTTCCTATAACACTCTTATGTAATCTGGCTCATCAGCACAGGAACAGGAAGTGGAAATTTCATTAGAATTCTAATATGTCCGTTTTGTGGGATCTTTTTCTCTGTGGACTCTTTGCTCATTCTAATCACAAAATGGTTTCCATTTCCAAGTCTCACATCAGTAACACAGTTTTTGTTTGGAGTTATTTTCAATGGGCGTCCTCTGTTTCAGTGTCTGATGTGTGTTGAGCGTTACCTGGCAGTGGTTCATCCTGTAACTTTTCTGAAGGACAAACCTCTCAGATATAGAGTGATCTGCTGCACTATGGCCTGGATATTTATTTTTGGCTCTTGTTTGTTCTGCATGTTCAGTCTTCTCTCATTTCCTGTTTATGTATATGTATGGTTCTACTCACTGCAGCTGTTACTCTACCCTCTTCATCCAGTTGTTTTGTCTTGTGGCTGTTCTTAGAGCTCTGAAGCAGTCAGGACCAGGCGAGAGAGGAGGAAAACCACATGAAGAGAAAGAGCATTTAAGTTTAATCCGAGTAACTACTGCTAGCTTGGGTCATCACATATGCTCCATTTACTATCACTGGATTGCACTCTATTGCGACACTGCATAATATTCATATTGCTTGGTCGCTTAGTTATATTTGTTTTATGCTGGGTGGTTTTGTTCAGCCTGGTCTTTATTTGAGCCGGACTGGAAAACTCTCCTTCTTCTGTTCTCCAAACAAAAAAACGTAACTGAGAGATTTGGTTATAAATCCTTTTTATTGTCTGCTTTGTGCCAGTGTCCTGATTACCTGATTGTTTTATTTTGTTAATTTTGCTAAATAAATAAATGCACAGTTAAAGTTCATTTGAGAGATGAACACAAGTTGAGCAGAATATCTGAGCAGTCAGAAATAATGTTCTCCAGAGAAATGTATAATAATAAATATATATATAATATATATATATATATATATATATATATATATATATATATATATATATATATATCCATATATTACATGTTTCATGCATATTGTTATTTCTTTTACAGCATCAAAATTATTCATTTTTGTTAGCTAATAAATACAAAACTGTTTGGTTGATAACATTTGTTGTTTACGTATGTAGCATCAGCATAAAATGTATGAAAATGTCAGTATGTATGGAGACGGAAGATCACACAGATAAGTTTGTATTTATTGACACAAGCAGAGGAGGTATGGTAAACAGTGGTGTAACGGTGATTGCAGAGAGTGAGTAAAATGATACTGTCCTTGTATTGATGTAGGGTGAAGGTCCTGGAAGTAGCAGAGGAGTGGAGACGTTGAGGGCTAGAGACACACACACACACACACACACTCACGATCGACACAGGAGGTAACTGGGAATCACTGGAGACAGGTAAGTATAGCATGCAAGTCCTTGAAGTTGGCAGGTAGATAATCCTAGTTGCGGACGAGACCAGGACAGTGACTGTGTGAGTGTGAGTGTCTTTTAAGTGCTGGTAGATGAGGTGCTGACGAGGGGGCAGGTGTGTGTGATCAGTACTCAGGTGAGGGAATGCGCTGTGATTGGAAGGGGTTGGAGCCTGGCGTGTCTGTGACAGTGACCCCCCCCCCCATCCTTACATCCCTTGCACGTACCTTCTGACCTTGGATGCCATGTTGGGCCACCAGAAGCGTTCTTTTAGCAACGAGAGGGTTTCATTGACCCCGGGTGGCCAGTGCCTAGTGAGGTGTGAGCAGCGTGGATGAGTGGAGTGCGCCGTGTCCTGCTGATATACTGCCTGTCAGGTGGGGCAACCGGGCGGGGTATTGGCAGAGGCACTTGAAGGAGGGTATGGTTTCCGTGGACCAGGTGGTTGGGCTGACCATCAGTCTTTCAGGGAGTATGGATTCAGGTTCTTCAGAGTTTTCTTCAGGTGTGTAACAACGGGAGAGGGCGTCAGCCTTGACGTTCTTGGATCCGGGTCTATAGGAATTTGTAAAATGGAAACGGGTAAAGAATAAAGCCCACCGGTCTTGTCGGGGATTGAGTCTTTTGGCCATTCTCAGGTTCTCCAGGTTTTTATGGTCCGTAAGTACCTGGAACGGATGCTTGCTCCCTCCAACCAATGCCTCCACTCCTCGAGCGCTAGCTTGATAGCCAGAAGTTTTTGCAGTTGCCGATGTCGTAGTTCACCTCCGCCAGGTTGAGCGTGAGGGAGAAGAAGGCACATGGATGGAGTCTGCTGGATTCCCCTGCTGCTGCGAAAGCACCGCTCTCTACTCCGGTGGTGGAGGCGTCCACTTCCACTATAAAAGGTTTGTCAGGGGTCAGGGTGCACCAGTAGAGGAGCGGAGCTCAGTGAAGGTTCCTTGAGGGTAGCGAAGGCCTCCGTGGCCGATGGGGTCCAGGACAGAGACTTGGGCTTATTCCGGAGAAGGCTTGTAAGTGGACTGATGATGGAGCTATAATTCTGGATGAAGCGGCGGTAGAAATTGGAGAAGCCGAGGAATCTTTGGAGTTCTTTGACAGTGGTAGGTGTTGGCCAGTTCCGGATGGCATCCACCCCCTTCCCCTCGTCCATCCGGATGCCACTGCTGTCGATGTTGTATCCAAGGAACTGCACTGAGGGCTGAATGGAAGGAGCCACTTTTCCACTTTCAGGTAGAGTTGGTATTCCCCTCAGGCGTTTCAGGACCTCTGCAATGTGGTGACGATGTTCGGTCCAAGCTCCGGGAGTAAATAAGGGTTTCATCTATGTAGACCAGGACTAATTTGTGGAGAAACTCCCGGAGCACCTCGTGGATGAAGTCCTGGAATACGAAGGGGGCGTTGACCAGGCCATACAGGCATCACGAGGTACTCGTAGTGTCCCAGTGGGTGTGATGAAGGCTGTCTTCCACTTGTCCCCCTCACGTATCCAGATGAGGCTGTACGCACTGCGGAGGTCCAACTTGGTGAAGACAGTGGCACCACGGAGGTGTTCCAGGGCTCCTGGGACGAGAGGAAGGGGATATCTGAATTTCACGGTGATATGGTTGAGGGCTCGGTAGTCTATACATGGCCGCAAGCCTCTGTCCTTTTTTCTCCGTACTCAAGAAGTTCGAAGCAGCAGGGGAAGTGGATGGACGGATGTAACCTTGAGCCAGAGCCTCCTCGATGTACTCTTCCATGGCCTTCTCCTCCAGGATAGAAAGGGGATAGATCTTTCCCCCTTGGCACTGACTCACCCGGAAGCAGATCAATGGCGCAGTCCCATGGCCGATGTGGAGGCAGCTTGGAGGCTCTTTTTGAGCAGAAAACATCACGAAGGGGGCGTAACATGACGGTATGTCCACAGATCGTCCTTTCCATCGGACTCTCTATGGAGGTCGCACAGACAGAGAGTGGTTTTGGAAAGCAGAGAGGATGGAACAGGAACCTCGGGAAAACAGTCCATGAAACAGGTTTCGCCCCACTTCAGGATTTCGCCAGTTTTCCAGGATAGGGACTGGGTTATGCTGCTCCAACCACGGGCGCCCTAGGACCCACGTCAGCGGTGGATTCCTCCAGAACCAGCAGATGGATCTTTTCCTTGTGAAGAATGCCAATTTGCAGTTGAAGAGGCCCGACACTACGGCGAACCTGTCTCCTGCTCAGCGGCCTTCCCATTATTGAGTGTCATCTGGTAGGAGGATTGTGTGGCCGTGGTCGGGAGGTGAGCTGACGGCAGAAGAGCCAGAGATGAAGTAGCCGGCTGACCCAGAATCGAGGAGTGCATTGACTGGAATAAAAAATATCAGCAGCAGTAAGTGTCATAATAGTGGGTGAGTGGTTTCATCTGATTTAAGGTAGGGAAGATGGCACTCACCAGAGAAAGAGGAGGGCGTATGGGGCAAATGTAGAGAGGATATGCCCCGGAGATCCGGAGTATAGGCACAGATTTCTGGGTCAGCCTTCTCTGCCGTTCAGCTCCAATCAGGCGGGTAGAGTCCATTTGCATGGGTTCGTGGGCTGGTTCTGGAGGGCAGACGGGCTCTGGTCGGGCAGAGGGAGATGTTGTGTTGAGGCTGGCCCTGGTGCTCTTCGAGACACGACTGCATACGAGTGGCGAAGCGTATGGAGAGTTGGATGAAACATTCAAGCCCGATGGGTATCCTCGTATGCAGCGAGATGCAACCGCACTCAGGGATCCAATCCTTGTCGATAGGTAGTTAGTAGGGCTTGTTCATCATCCACCCACTTGTGGCCGCGAGAGTTCTAAAATCTGAAGAGCATAATCATTCACAGACATCTTGCCTTGTTTTAAATTGTATAGTTTCTCACCGATGGACGAATCCCAGGTAGGTTTTCCGAAAAACTTCCCTGAAGTTGTCAACAAAGGCTGGTATATGACTGGATGACAGGATTATTCTGGGTCCAAATGGAATCGGCCCATTGAAGTGCTTTACCTTTCAACTGTGATACGATGAATGCCACTTTGGATCTCCCGGTGGGGAATAAGTGCGGCTGCATCTCCAGGACCAGCGAGCATTGCAGGAGAAATCTGCTGCATTCCTCCGCCGAACCAGAGAAGGGCGCTGGTTTGGCCATGGGACTGGAGGGCACTGAAGGTGAAGAAGTGGTGGTGTCGTTCCCGGAAGTGCCCACTGGTGGTGAAGGTGATGGAGGGATGTTCAGTGTGCGCCGCAAGGCGTCTACGAGGTCCTGAAAGGGGTCTGGATGGCTCATGCTTGTGTCAGTCTGTCTTAGGTCCGGTCTTCTGTTACAATACAGATGGGTCAGAGACGGAAGATCACAGATAAGGTGGTATTTATTGACACAAGCAGAGGAGGTATGGTAAACAGTGGTATACCGGTGATTGCAGAGAGTGAGTAAACTGAAACTGTCCTTGTATTGATGTAGGTTGAAGGGTCCTGGAAGTAGCAGAGGAGTGGAGACGTTGAGGGCTAGAGACACACACACACACACACACACACTCACGATCGACACAGGAGGTAACTGGGAATCACTGGAGACAGGTAAGTATAGCAATGGAAGTCCTTGAAGTTGGCAGGTAGGTAATCCTAGTTGCGAAAGCGACCGGACAGTGACTGTGTGGTGTCTTTTAAGTGCTGGTAGATGAGGTGCTGACGAGGGGCAGGTGTGTGTGGCATCAGTACTCAGGTGAGGGAGTGCGCTGTGATTGGAAGGGGTTGGAGCCTGGCGTGTCTGTGACAGCATGCAGTTGCTTCAAACAATGGTATAAACATCATTCAATTGTAAATTGTGCGAATCGTAATTAATAAACGCATTATACAAACGAATTACAAGGGAATAATCGACAATTATAATTTTTTGTAATAATACTGTTACAGCCCTAGCTCAAAAGGGGACTATTAATAATTAATCATAACTCATTATAATTCTAATATTTGGATAGGTTAATAGAATTCGCTTGATAAAGTAGAATTTACGATACATTCATGATTTTTATACTGTCATTTTTGGTTTTCAAGTCTTACAAAATTAACATGTTTTTAATAGGACTAGCGGTCACTGGTCGTCCTCTGTTTCAGTGTCCGATCTGTGCTGAGTGTTACCTGGCAGTGGTTCATCCTGTAACCTTTCTGAAGTACAACAACCCTCTCAGATACAGAGTGATCTGCTCCGCTGCAGCCTGGATAATTACTCTTGTCTCATGTCTTTTCTCTGTGTTCATCTCGCACATATACTATAACACATACATTGTTCTTTTCAAGTGCAGTTCCTCCTCTTCCTCTCCATCCAGCTGTTTTGTTTTGTGTGCTGTTCTCAGAGCTCTGAATCAGTCAGGACCAGGAGGACAGAGGGAGAGAGAGAGGAGGAAAACCACATGAAGAGAAGAGCTTTTCATTTCATTCTAATATGTACTGTGAACACAGTAATCATATATGTCCCATTTATGATCTCAGGATTCTTTACCATTTTAACAAAACAGAATATTCATGCACTTTGGTGGCATTTGTTTGTTTGGTTATTGTTGACAGATTTCGTTGAGCTGTTCTTTATCTGAACCACTTTGGAAAAACTCTCCTGCCTCTCTACCTTTCAAGTTATGTTGCTTTTGGTTCATTAATTGTAATATTAATAATAACATTCACATTTTATTTAGAGGGGTCCATCACATTAAATTGACTTGTGCGTAACCTTTTTTGCAACCGTTTTATTTGTTTTTTTTTTGTTTGCAAAATTGTAATAGTTTGGTCTGTGGTTATCATATTTGTATTTTTTTATTCTTTATTTATTTTTAAATAAAACTATTCATGTATTATGCAGTATCTCAATTTTCTAGTTTGTGGGTCATGAAACAATATTTAATTATATTGAAAATTATACTAATATGTAATTATATTTAAAACATAGACAAGTTTATTTTTTCACAGCATGCATATGAGCTAAGTAGAGTTTACACTGTTGAAATGTATACCTTGAATGCACAGTCACTTGGAATGAAAGTCTCATTCATCATTAACATTTAATAGTATTTATGTAATGTCCACAGGGGGGGAAAGATGCTCACCATTTATCAGTCTATTCAAATGTTTTAATTAATTGAATGAAACACCATTCAAATCACACGACATTTTTCAACCACATGCATTTGCTTATGTTTTTGTTTAATGTGACACGTCTTTGATAAATGTTTGTTGCAACTCTGAAGTGAGACTACACAAACAGGACCGGGTATTATTTACACTCAGAGAGACTGAACATTCACGCTTCAGGTGAAATATTTTTAACTTAATTTGTTATTCCATTCAGTGAAATGCAAATATCAGTGTGATTTGTAGACATACTGTAGTTTGAGTTATGGGCTTACTTAGATGAATTAGCTGTTTAGTAAAACAAGGCAAGGTCTCTTTTTTTTGTAACACTAAATATAGACTAATAAAGTACTTATGAATCATTAGCAAACTATTAGTTTATAGTTAATGCATACTTTATAAATGTAGATAATACATCAATATACTCCATACAAATTGTCAATCCCTTCACTCATTGTCACTGTAATTAACACTATTATTACAACTTAATTAGCTTGTAGTAAAGGAAAAACTGTTAATTGGAAATTATAAGTGAATAGTTTTCACTTTAGATTCAGTCATAGAAAACGAGAAAATGTAATTAAGTTCTTTAAACCAACCTTTACTGAACATTAATTGCACTAGTCTTCCTTAAAATGTTTACAAGAGCATTAAGGATACACACACAAACTGGCATATGTGGTTTACAGGGGCTCTCCATAGGTGTAAAGGTTTTTAATACTGTACAGTTATTGTGGCCAAAAGTTTTGAGAATAAACCATAAATATTGGAAATTGGAAAAGTTGCTGCTTAAGTTTTTTCATAATAGGGGGGGGGGGGGGGGAATTTGCTATATACTACAGAATGTTATGAAGAGTGATCAGATGAATTGCATAGTCCTTCTTTGCCCATGAAAATTACCGTAATCCCTCTGCATTATTCCACTTCATTTTCATTGCTTGTCATGTAAAGGACCTGCTTTGGAGATCATTTCAGTAATCATGCTTGATTAACTCAGGTAGATAATGTTGAGGCGCACACGGCTGGAGATCATTGTGTCGGGCCTGATTCGAAGTTATGATGGCAAGGACATTGACATGTTAAAAGGAGGTTGATGCTTGAAATCATTGTTCTTCCATGTTGTAACCATTGTTGACCTGCAAAAGCGAACGAGTGCAGCTATCATTGCGTTGCATAAAAAATGGCTTCAACAGGCAAGGATATTGGGGCTACTAAGAGTGCACTGAAATCAACAATTTATAGGTTCATCAAGAACTTCAAGGAAAGAGGTTCATTCTTGTAAGAGAAGGGCTTCAGGGCGTCCAAGAAAGTCGCAAGAGCCAAGGGATCGTCTCATAAAGAGGATTCAGCTGGGGATCGGAGTATAGTGCCACCAGTGCAGAGCTTGCTAGGAATGCAGCAGGCAGTGTGGAGCGCATCTGCACGCACAGTGAGGCGGAAGACTTTTGGAAGATGCCTGGCTGTCAAGAAGGTAGCAGCAAAGAAGCACTTCTCTCCAAAAAAAAATAGGGACAGATTGATCTTCCTGCAGAAAGTATAGTGAATGATGGACTGCGAGGGACTGGGCAAAGTCATATTCTCCGAATCGAAGCCACCTTTACGATTGTTTTGCGGCATCTGCGAAAACGGCTTGTCCGGAGAAGACAATGTCGAGCGCTACCATCAGTCTGTGGCATGCCAACAGTAAAGCATCCGACACCACCTTATGTGTGGGGTTGCTCTCATCCAGGGAGTGGCTACTCACAATTCTGCCCAAAAAAACACAGCCATGATAAAGAAGGTACCAAAACCCCTCCAAACAGCAACTTCTTTCCCATTGCGAATTGTGTTCAATCCTCAAGAGGCGCGGTGGACAAACAAAAGAGAAACCCACAATTCTGACACACTCCAAAGAAGAAGTTATTGTGCAGGGGTCTTATACAAGACAAGAAGAGTCGAATAACTCTACAGTGACTTTCATCACACTTGCAGCGTTGGCAATCCCACAACTCAAACAAAGTCATGGGCTAACAGACAGTCTACAATTGTTTCTGTGCAGAAAGTATTTACTTTCCTGTTTGGTATGCCAACACACTGCTATGTTATATGGCTCATCATCACAGGAGCAGGAAGTGGAGTTGCATTAGAGTTCTTCAACCTCAATCTGTCTGTTTGTGTGAGATTGGAAGCTGTATATTCTGTTTCTTAGATACAATGGGCAATTTGGTTTCCAAATCTCAAGATAGTGTCAATTTTATCCAAGGGCAAGGCATCACTGGTCGTTCTCTGTTTTTGTTCTGATGTGTGTTGAGCGTTTACCTGGCAGTGGTTCATCCTGTAACCTTTCTGAAGTACAAACCTCTCAGATATAGAGTTATCTGCTGCATTGTGGTTTGGATACTCACTCTTGGCTCCTGTTTGTACACCATGTTCATTTTAATGGCGCTCAATACTGTTGCACACACATGGTCCTTACACCAACTGCAGTTCCTCCTTTTCCTTCTCTATCCAGCTCTTTTGTCTTGTGGCTGTTCTTAGAGCTCTGAAGCAGTCAGGACCAGGAGAGAGAGAGCGAGAGAGAAAGAAGAGGAAAACAACATGAAGAGAAAAGCATTTCATCTCATTCTAATAACTAGTGTGAACACGATTTTCTTAAATGTCCCATTTATTATTTTAGCATTGTATCGTGTTGTGACAAAGCAACAAAGTCTGGAACTGCGAATCGCTGCTTTGTTTTGCTACACACTGGGTGGTTTTGTTCAGCCGGTTCTTTATCTGCACCGCATTGGAAAACTCTCCTGCCTCCGTTCCTCATAAGCATCCTCTACAAATAATAATAATAATAATAATAATAATAATAATAATAATAATAATAATAATAATAATAATAATAATAAAAAATGCAATAAAATAATAATAATAATAATTAAAGTTTAAGTATGCTGTAACTTCTGTTAAACCAAAAATAAAAAATAGGACAGTGTACTTTGTCCATTTTTAATGTAGTAATCAGAGATATATTTTTTACATAATTACTTAAGTATGCTTATTCTGACTAACAGACAGAATAGTCTTAGTAATCGGCCTATACTTGTACTTAATCTGTAATACTATCTTTTTTTTTTAATTACCTGTAAGTAGTATTTTAGTTGGTAATTGTTAGTTTTCCACAGAGAGAAAAAAAAATCTGTTCGTTTGCTCAAGTCTGTCTTTTTTTAACCTCTTGTTTTTCACTTTGACTATGTGCATAGCTGATGTTCTATTGTATGTGATGTTACATAGCAAAATCATGCACACATATGGTCTTGTAACAGCTGTGAAGTCACAATATAAAACAGCAGTCAAACCAGAGAGACTGAACATTCACTATTCAGGTGAGAAAATCTTTTTTTCTTTGATTTATTGTCTGTCTCTACTCTATGATAACAGTCATTGTGGTTAGATGGATTAGTTAAGTAAAAACTTATTGAACTGTGGGGGGGGGGGGGATATTAATAATAATTTGAACTTAATCTTTGAATGTTAAACACATTTAAATTAGTATTCTTTATAGCATGATATTTACGTATTTATTTATTTTCTGGATATAATTGGGGTATTGTGTAGAATTATAAAATTTACCTACACTAATTTTTCAGTTGATGTGTCATCATCTGCGTTTTATTGATTTTCTTTGAAGCACTTAAACATTTCTCTTTTCATAGATCACAACTGCAACATTTTTAATTTGTTCTTCTGGTTGTGGTTGGAGAAGATAAACATGGAACTGATGAAGAACTTAACTGAACCTCATTCATCTGCCAACCTCACAGTATCTTCATTTTGGAAAATGGACATATTAGAAATTTGGATGCTGACCTTCAACTTCTTATCTGGTCTTCCTATACACTTTTATGTAATCTGGCTCATCATCACAGGAACAACAGGAAGTGGAATTGCATTAGAATTCTTCAATCTTAATATGTCCGTTTGTGGGATCTTTTTTATCTGTGGACTCTTTGCTCATTCTAATCACAAAATGGTTTCCATTTTCCAAGTCTCACATCAGTAACACAGTTTTTGTTTGGAGTTATTTTCACTGGGCGTCCTCTGTTTCAGTGTCTGATGTGTGTTGAGCGTTACCTGGCAGTGGTTCATCCTGTAACCTTTCTGAAGGACAAACCTCTCAGATACAGAGTGATCTGCTGCACTATGGCCTGGATATTTATTTTTGGCTCTTGTTTGTTCTGCATGTTCAGTTTTCTCTCATTTCCTGTTTATGTATATGTATGGTTCTACTCACTGCAGCTTGTACTCTACCTCTTCATCCAGTTGTTTTGTCTTGTGGCTGTTCTCGGAGCTCTGAAGCAGTCAGGACCAGGAGAGAGAGGGAGAGAGAGAGAGGAGGAAAACCACATGAAGAGAAGAGCATTTCATTTAATCCGAGTAACTACTGCTATAGGTTGGTCATCACATATGCTCCATTTACTATAACTGGATTGCACTCTATTGCGACACTGCAGAATATTCAGATTGCTTGGTCGCTTAGTTATATTTGTTTTATGCTGGCTGGTTTTGTTGAGCCTGGTCTTTATCTGCACCAGACTGGAAAACTCTCCTTCTTCTGTTCTCCAAACAAAAAAACGTAACTGAGAGATTTGGTTATAAATCCTTTTTATTGTCTGCTTTGTGCCAGAGTCCTGATTACCTGATTGTTTTATTTTGTTAATTTTGCTAAATAAATAAATGCACAGGGAAAGTTCATTTGAGAGATTAACACAAGTTGAGCAGAATATCTGAGCAGTCAGAATAATGTTCTCCAGAGAATCGTATAATATATATATATATATATATATATATATATATATATACACACACTTATAGACACTTATATTTATTTAGAATAGATATTTTAGGTTAAATGAAATTTTATGGCATTACTGTTTGAATGTTTTTTTTTTTCTGTTAATGCAAGTGTAATTAAGCATTTAGCATCAATTTGTAGATCCATACATTACATTTTTCATGCATATTGTTATATATTTTTTTGTTTAATAAATAGTAACATTTTTACAGCATCAAAATTATTCATTTGTGTTAGTTAATAAATACAACTGTTGATTGATAACATTTGTTGTTTACGTATGTAGCATCAGCATAAATGTATGAAAATGTCAGTATGCTGTTAACGACCTCATGTAGACCGTTTCTCAAAAGGAAAGCTGCATCCTTCGGAGGTCGCATTTGCAGGCTGCATAAATTGGCCACCAAGATAATTATCCCCTTTTTTTTTTCCAGACATGAAAATTTCCAAATAATATTTCATTAGTAACACTTTGAAAAAAATCAATAATTAATTTTGGAAATGTGTGTGAAAAAATTTTGTTTTATGGTGGGATAATGTGTATACTGAATTGACATATTTATGCAGTAATAATAATAAAAAAAAGTTATATATCTTAGCCCAGCTATTTTAATTGTTTTTTTATAATTCTTTTGCACTTTAATCTGTGTGAATTTATTACTTTATACAATTATTTATTTATTTTTTTGTTTATTACTCATTCAGTTCAGTTATTTTTGTTATAAGAAATAAGTTATTTAACCTGTGAACTGTTTGATCACATTCTAGGGTTACTGTTATGCATAAAAAAACTTATACAACACTGATATGAATACTGACATAAAAGAAAAAAAAAAAATACAACCATCTAAGTATTTCAAAATTGTTACTTTTGTAGCAAATTAGCTCAAAGTAGGGCTGCACAATTAATCAAATTTCTAATCACGATGGCAATTATGGATGCCACAATTACATAATCGTCCAAAGTGGCAATTAATCAGTCAAAGTCCACTTATTCGGTGTGCTTAAGATGCGTTTTTTCTTTCTACATGTAATCTTAAGGTTTTTCCCATTATTTTAATTTTAGTTTTAGTATAACATTATAATACCATTCATATTTTAACTTTATTTATAATTTAAAGAAACCAATCCGATGTATAGTTGACATTTGAGGCTTAATACTATAGAAATGCACTAAAAGTTTTTCAGTTAGAGTGTTTTCAGCTTGTTTATTTTCATATAAAATACGGCATGCAGTTGCTTCAAACAATGGTATAAACATAATTTAATGTAAATTGTGATAATCTTAATTGATAATCGCATATACAATTTCAAGGGAATAATCTATGTCATAATCGTGCAGCCTTCGCTCAAAAGGGGAATATTAATAATTAATCATAACTCACTATAATTCTAATATTTGGATAGTTTAATAGAATTAGCTTGATAAAGTAGAATTTAAAATACATTCATTTGACCAGTTTGTCTAGCGAACGCTTAGTATTGATTATTTATTAATTCAAAATAAATGTTCATTTCCAGGGTAAGGGAAATACCCTTTTTAAGGTACAGTAATCAGAACCTAATCAGAACCAATACTTTATGTATTGTGCATAAAGTTTTATCAACTAAATCACAAATACATACTGTAACTAGTCTAAACAAACACACACACACACACACACACACACACACACACACACACACACACACAAATCATGTGCATAAAACAAAATACAATGCAAGAGACACTATACAAGACAGTTAAAATCATATCCACAATGTCCTGGGATGCATGTTTATTCATAGAAAGGTTTGTCTATGAGTGAAAACAGGGAAAGTTCAGTTTTTAGGGGCATTGCGTGGGCTTCCGAAGGGTCCATTCTTACTGCACGTCACATCTCTCACATACTTTTGAACAATAAAACAGTCTTATCAGATAGTTGCCCTGGTAACTGAGCCCTTTAGGGTGCTCTTTCGGGGGAAGGGTCCATAGACCCTCAAAGTTTGCTTGTTGAGTGAGGGTTTTGCTGGATTGTTCATTAAATATAATGAATACATGTGTGTCTGATTAGTCCAAACGTACACTTTATTGTAACATTTATCACCAAATTTTTATATTAGTGCTACCAGTATTACTACATCAATATTGTAACTTATTTGTAACATTAAAATGTTAATTTAGAGCACTATTTTGTCACTGCAACATTTAAGTGCAGCCTTCACTAACAGCTGCTGTTGGATTTATATGTATACCTAAATTCACTGTTATCCCATTGTCTGTTGTGACCATCAGGATGTTTACTCATTCTATGACCACACCCAACAAAACTGAATATTTGTGAATTCATATATTAATCCTAGACACCTTAAAGATAATGTTTACCAAAAATTGTTGTCATATTGTTAACATACTTTAGTCATTTTGGATCTTTGATGCAGTCATCATCTTCTTATGGTGCAAACAGGATAATCTGCTTTGGTCATGTGGCAATTTGCAATAACCATGTGACTCTGCACATATTTAATTGAGATCTTTTTTTTTTTCTTTTTCCATATTTGCAGAAAGTGCATTAAAACATCAGTCAGTAAGGTTTTTAGAGCTTAAAATTAAAACCCTATTTTACTTTCACTATTGCAACAGTGGGATTAAATGGGTTAATTTGATTGTCTGTGTAAAGTGACTTACAGTATCACATTTGTTTGTTCTGACACACTTTTTGTGCATGTTGCATATTGTGATTTAAACTTTTAAAGGAATAGTTCACACAAAAATTTATATTATAGTAGTACTCATCCTTAGGCCATCCATGATGTAAATTAATTTGGTTCTTCATCTGAAAAAAATTAGAGAATTTTTGCATTAACATCCCTTGCTCACCAATGGATCCTCTGCAGTGAATGGCTGCCATCAGAAGGGGAGTTCAAACTGCTGATAAAAACATCACAATAATCCACAAATAATTTATACGACTCTAGTCCATCAATTAATCCTCTGTGAAGCAATAAGATACATGTTTGTATTGCATTCTATTGTACTGTATTGTCCACCTGAGTGGAAAATTGTCTTTGGCTCACCACTACAACAAAATTTGTAACAACATACATAGTGAAGTAGAATCACAATCACAATCACTAATCACGTTAACATATTACATAAAAAATAATAAAAAGATACAGTTCATGCCTTACATACTGTTTGATTAAACACTTGCTGAATTAATTATTTTAATTGCATTTGGGATAAAGGACCTCTTAAACACATTTTATTTACTAGAGGACTAACATCTACCTGACTTCAGGGGCTCAAACTGGCTGTAAAGAGGATGAGAACTATCTGCAAGAAGAACTCTAGCCGCCTTTGTCCTTTCTACATAATGTTGTATTAATTGGTTCAGAGGCCAGCCAATTATTCTATTTGCCATGGATACAATTCTGGAAAGTTTGTTCTTAAGTCTGCAATTTAGATGCTCATACCAGGCAGAAAGGTGAAAGGTTAAAACACTTTTGACAATGGATTCATACACAAGTTCCCAAATGTGCTTACTAACACCAAGACCACTAAGCTGTCTGAGAAGGAAAAATCACTGAGAGCATCTTTTAAAAATATACTCTGAATCATCAGCAAAACTCAACTGAGAATCCAGAACTGAACCGAGATACTTAAAATTTTCCACAATTTCAACTTGTTGACTCTCAGGAGAAATCGGCTCACATATTACATCTCGTTTTGTACACATAATTAATTCTTTAGTCTTGGCAACATTGATTTCTAATTGGCTAGAACAACATCACTTTTCAAGGGCCTTAAAGGGGTCATATGATGCTTTTTTAAAGATCATTATTTTGTGTATTTGGTGTATCAGAATATGTTGACATGCTTTAATGTTCAAAAAACATTATTTTTCAAATACTGTACATTATTGTATGTCCTCTATGCCCTGCCTCTCTCAAATGTGTCGTTTTCTACAAAGTCTCCCTTCTTTCTTTGTGTGAACATTTGGGCGGCATTACACAATTATTTCCACATAGAGACATAGACATGTGGGGGCGTGTTTGAATAAGCCGTTTTAGGCGGGCATGGCAGAGTCTTGACTTTGATAAAGAATATCTCTTTGGATTTGAGACTTTAGTCTTTGCAACTTTACAGATCTTCTTCATGCACCAAGAGCTTGCAACACTCCAAAAAGAAAGGAAAAATTTAAATCACATCATATGACCCCTTTAATATGAGTCAGGTAGGCCAGATCATATAGAGTTTGTTTTATCCAACAGGCCAACCAAGGCCACATCATCAACGTATTTAAATACTCTAAAAAAAATTTCATTCATTGTAAATTCATTAGTAAAAATAGAAAACAGCACAGGGGAGAGAACACAACCTTGTGGGCAGCCATTGCTCACAGTGAGCACATCAGACATCACCCCTCTAACACAGAATCTTTGTGAACGGCACGAAAGAACATTTCTAATCTAAAGGATTGATTAATATTAAGATCCAGTAGTTTTTTTTAAAGAAAATGTGTCTTCACTGAATTAAAAGCGGAGTTAAAATTCACAAATAAAAAATTCTGGCATATCCTTTAGGAATTTTAACTGTGGATGTTTAGGATGTATAGTAACTGTATTAAGAAGGGTCAATACAGCATAGTCTGTGCCTCTATTACTCTAATATGCAAACTGAAGTGGATCTTGCTTAGAGGCCACACTTGAAGTTAAATAACTAGCTAAAACTCGCTCCATAGTTTTACATGATATAGAAGTTATTGCAATAGGCCGGAAATCATCACTGAGTATTTCCTTAGTTTCGGCACTGTACATTTATCCAAGAGAAACTGAAAGAAACAAATCCAGCATTATGATGTTTTAACTTCAAACCATTGCTTCTGGCCCATAATCTGTAATATTACTTTCTGCAGTGAAAAACTAGGAAAGAAATATGCACAAATCACTCTCTCACCAACTAGGTTTTACCCATTTGTCAGCAAGAACCACTGTCTTTTCGACGGAATCTGACGGCGCTGGCGAAGGTATAATATCTGTAATGGTGTTTTACTTGTGCTTCTGCAAAGTCCACTTAATTTATTAGGATTGAGTTTCAATGTTATTATATCTCCATGTTTAATCTGATTGCAATTTTTTTTTTTTTTTTTTAATCTTACTATATTACAGATTAACGCATTATTATAAGATTAATTGTGGCTTAATTTAGATATTTTATTATTCTGGACATCCCATACTTTCAGTTATTCATTCATTAGGGACACACAGTATCCGGGCAGTTTTTAGATGCAGATTTGATATGGTATACTGTAGGTCACCATAAGTATATTGTTTCATTTTTACATTAACGTCTGTTAATGCTGTTAAATATTTTATTTTCACAAAAGTTATTTTAAACCTTTAAGTAGATACTTTACTTGCATTTAATATGCTTTCTATGTATATAAAATCACCTTTGTAAATTTAATTTGGATGCGGACACCGAAATGGGATGTCTCATTTTTGACCCATGTGTGAAGGAAATGGCCTGTTCATTAAATAACCCATGCATGATAAAAGACATACTTTTGCATTTGCGGCTTGAATGTGTTCAGTTTGTTTTCTAAAGTTGGGCTCCATGGCCTCCAAAATGCATTATTTTCAGTTATTGTTTGCATAGCTGATGTACTGTGTGATGGTGAGAATATAAAACCATGCACAAGTACTTGTGACAGCTGAAATCTGAGCATTGAGACTGAGCATTCACTCTTCAGGTGACAAACTTCTCATTTGAGTTCAGATCGTTTTCTTCTGTTGTGCTGTGTGATATATAACAATTTCATTGTTGTTGTTAGTCATATTATAGAAGGTATGGGAAGGTTAGATAGATTGGTTATTATATAAAAAGGTCTGAGTTCTGTTTATGTCTTTTAAGGTGATTCACTTGAAAACCAATATATTGTTTTGATTATTAGACTTCTAGTTTGCATTCATTTTATCCTCAAATTTTATCTTCAAAATTGGTTGTGACTACTATCCCAAACCTTTCTATTCACACTTCTCTCTATAGAATGTGATTGCAATATTTATTTGTTTACTTTATTTATTTAATTTTTTTTTTCCTTGACTTTTTTTGGTAAAGATACGTAGATGAGGAAGACATGAATAACTTCACCATACATGAAGCATCCACCAACCTCACAATATCAATATTTAATGAAATTGGCATTCTTGAATGTATTGTTTTTGGCTTCAATTTCATGATTGGTCTTCCTACAAACGCCTATGTGATCTGGCTCATCATTACAAGAAGAGGAATTGGAGTTTCATCAGACTTCTTCATCCTCAATCTCTCTGTTTGTGGGCTCTTTTTCTCTATAAACTCTTTGCTCTTTTTTTTCACAAAGTGGTTTCCGTTTCCACGTCTACTAGCATTATCCCAGTTTTTGTTAGGACTTGTCATCACTGGTCGTCCTCTGTTTCATTGTCTGATGTGTGTTGAGCGTTACCTGGCAGTGATTCATCCTGTAACCTTTCTGAAGTACAAACCTCTCAGATATAGAGTAATCTGCTGCACTGTGGCCTGGATAATCACTCTTGGATCCTGTATAATTTCCATGCTTAGTTTTCTTAAATTTACTGTTTATATGTATATGTGGTTCCTCTCTGTGCAATTTTTACTCTTCCTTTCTATAAAGTTGTTGTGCTGTGTGGCTGTTCTCAGAGCTCTGAAGCAGTCAGGGCCAGGAGAGAAAGTGAGAGAGAGAGATGAGGAAAACAACATGAAGAGAAGAGTGTTTTATCTCATTCTAATAACTACTGTGACCACGGTCATCACATATGTTCCGTTTACTATAACTGGACTGGTATCAGCTCTGACAGAGCAATTTTATCAGATTCTCTGGTCAGTTAGTTATGTTTGTTTTGTGCTGGCTGGATTTGTACCACCTGTTTTTTATCTGCATCGACTTGGAAAACTCTCGTACCTCAGCATCTGTAATATTTTGTGTTAATTAATCCTTTTACCATTATCCATTTATCAATATGTAAATGTGCACCTTGAATGTAATGTTAGTCACTGTGGCTTAAAGTGCCGAATGCCGAATGCATAAATGTAAATCTAAATGATATAATTTGGTAAAAAAAACATTTATGTGTGATTTTGCCTTTAGATCTCTTTCCATAGATCACAACTGCAACACCATTCCTTTGTTCTTCTGGTTCTGGTTGGAGAATTTAGACATTGAAAGTGACACTGGAGACAGTTTTAAGGTCCAATTCTCTCTATTTACAAACCATTAACTATGACCTTTGCCTCATTAAACTCCTAATTTGCTGCTCATTAATAGTTAGTAAAGTAGTTGTTAAGTTTAGGTATTGGGTAGGATTAGGGATGTAGAATATGGTCATGCAGAATATGTGCTTTATAAGCACTAATAAACAGCCAATATGTTAATAATAGGCATGCTATTAAGCAACTAGTTACTAGTGAGAATTGGTCCCTATGCTGAAGTGTTACTATTTTGTTATGATTATGCTTGCAAATAACTTTCACTGTTCTTAAATAAACATAATAGTTATCATTTTAGCCTCATTTTAAGCAGAAAATGTGTGTTTTCTGTAATTGTTGCAAGTGTAGTTTTGTGTTTAGTTGTGTTGTTTACTGGTTTGTGACTGTAACTTTGGGGGACATTTAAAATTGTGTGCAAAACAATCCTGCAATATTACCCCTGTGAGTTAGTGTAGCTTTGATAATCCGTGTAAAGTGACATGGTGAACTGTCCCGTTTGTGTTTTTCCACACTTTATGTACGTGTTGTATGTGCAATGTTGCATGTTTGATTTTAATGCATTTTCATATTTATACATTTATTTTTGTTTTTTTAAATATATAAATAAAGTTAATGGGCTGTACATTAAATAACCCATGCATGATGAAAGATGTAATTTTGCATATGTGACTTGAATGCATTACCTTTGGCTTCTGAAGTTACCATTAAATGGTACCACACAATTGAGTATTATAAAATTCATTATCTCTACTTATTGTTTGCATAGCTGATGTACTGTGTGATGGTTAGAGTTTCCATTAAAAGTTACCATTAAATGGTGCCACAAAATCTAAATTAAGTATAAAAAAAATCATTATTTTCACTTATTGTTTGCATAGCCGATGTACCGCATGATGTTGAGAATACAAAATCATGCGCAAGTACTTGTGACAGCTGAAAGCTGAGCATTGAGACTGAGCATTCACTCTTCAGGTGACAAACTCCTCTTTTCAGTTCAGTTTTTTTTTCTTCTGTTGTGTTGTGTGATATATAACAATTTCATTGTTGTTGCAAGTCATATTATAGGAGTTAAGGGAAATTTAGATAGATTGGTTATTGTAAAAGAGGGTCTGAGTTATGTTTTTGTCATTGAAGGTAATTCTGTTTTACTCTGTATTATGTTACCTTCACAGCTGGTTGTGATTTAACTGATGTACATGAAGTCTGACTATTGACAATGACCTTGGCATTTGGACTTCTCTCTTGCAGATCACAACTGCAATATTTATTTGATTATTTTATAGTGAGAAGATAGACATGGAAGACATGAGTAACTCTGCAGTGAACTTCACTGTAGGTGAAGCATCCATCAACATCACAACATTTGTATTTAATGAAACTGACATCCTTGAATTTAATCTTTTGGCCTTCAGTTTCTTGGTTGGTCTTCTTACAAACGCCTATGTGATTTGGCTCATCCTCACAGGAGCAGGAAGTGGAGTTGCATCAGAGTTCTTCATCCTCAATCTCTCTGTTTGTGGGCTGTTTTTCTCTGTGTACTCTTTGCTAAGTTTTCTCATATTTTTTTTGGAGTATCCAAGTCTAATATTATCAACTAACTTTATGTTAGGAGTTGCCGTCACTGGTCATCCTCTGTTTCAGTGTCTGATCTGTGTTGAGCGTTACCTGGCAGTGGTTTATCCTGTAACCTTTCTGAAGTACAAACCTTTCAGATATAGAGTGATCTGTTGCTCTGTGGCCTGGATTATCACTCTTGGTTCTTGTTTAATCTGCATGCATAGTTTTCGTTTATTTACTGAATATACCTATATGTGGTTTCTCTCGATCCAATTTCTGCTCTTCCTCTTTATTCAGTTGTTCTGCTGTTTGGCTGTTCTCAGAGCTCTGAAACAGTCAGGACCAGGAGAGAGAGGGAGAGAGAAAGTAGAAGAAAACCACATGAAGAGAAGGGCGTTTTATCTCATTCTAATGACTACTATAAACACGGTTATCACATATGCTCCATTAACTATAACTGCATTGATATTTATTGTGGAACAACAATTTCCTCAGATTCTCTGGTCAGTTGGTAGTTTTTGTTTTATGCTGGCTGGATTTTTACCACCGGTTCTTTATCTGCATCGATTGGGAAAAGTCTCCTGCCTCAGCATCTGTAACATTTTGAGTTAATCATTGCATCATTATCCTTTTATCAAATATAAATGTGTACCTGGAATCTCACGTTTGATAACTTTTTATAAAAAAATTTTATGAAAAACACAAAAATAAAAAATATATTTTTTTTGGTTTAAATTGGTTATTGTGTAAAAATTTTAAAATTACCTATATGCCTATCTACTTTTCCATAAATCAAAACTACAACATTATTCCTTTGTTCTTTTTATTATTGCTGGATAAGATAAACATGAACTAATGAAGAACTTCAACTTCAATGAAACCAAATTCTTCTGCCAACTTCACATTATCTTCATTTTCATCATTCTACAGGACTATTAGAAATTTTGATGCTGCCCTTCAACTTCATATATGGACTTCCTATACACTCTTTATGTTATATGGCTTATTGCAGGAACAGGATGGGAACTGCACTGAAATTCTTCAACTTCAATCTCTGTTTGTGGATTTATTTTTTTATTTTTTTCTCTGTGTACTCTTTTTTCACTCTAGTGACAGAATGGTTTCCATTTCCAAGTCTCATAGCATTGACACATTTTTTCTTTGGACTTATTGTGACTGGTTATCCTCTGTTTCAGTGTCTGTGTTACCAGGCAGTGGTTCATCCTGTAACCTTTCTGAAGTTCAGACCTCTCAGATATAGAGTGATCTGCTGCACTGTGTATGTGTATGGTTCTATTCACTGCAATTTCTACTCTCCTTCTTTATTAAGTTGTTTTGTCTCAATTAATATGAAAATAATATTAAAACAGTGATTTTCATTTTAGAATATATATTTTAGGTTATACTGTATAAAATTAAATGTAAATTTTGTGAATCATTTTAGCATATTGCATATATCTGAGATTTTAGAACACATTAGCTAATTTAGTGCTTTATCTAATGGTGATATGAATCATATGTTCAGTTATTTAGTGTTAAGTAATATACATGTAATTTAGAGTTATGATTGGTGTTTAGGTTTATAAGCGTGCTTTATTATTCCATATATTTAATGCACTGTATATTACTTTTCATTTTCTCTGTTTTATAAATAAATTATAACCGCTCATTCTTGAATTCTTTTGTCACAGTGTCATATTGCTGTAACATTTTACAATAAAGTTTCTTTATAGTAGTTCATGCATCAGCTAACGTGATCTAACAATGAGCAATATATTTTACAGTGTTTATGTATCTTTGTTAATGTGAGATCATAACAATACATTTATTCATTGCTCGTAGTTCACAAAAATGCCAAGTTCTGTCATTAAACTTTACATGCCACATGCAGGCTGATGATATTCACTGTGTTAAACAAGGTGATTGGTTTATGCTGCATGTTGAGCTTGCTGCTTTACATTTACATGGATGGCATTCACTTGAGCATTTTGCCGCAGGCTTTCAGAGTTTCTCTGAAAACCTCCACCTTCCCCAGCTCCACCTGTATGGATCTGCTACAGGTTATTTTATATGCTACTTGTGCAGCAGCAGTATATCTTAAATACTCACAGCACCATATTGATGTGTGTTGGCAGTAGCAACTTCCCTTTCAGTTGGTCACTCTCAACGTCACGTCGGTGACTGACAAATTGGGATATTGCTTCCATAGACCAATCTACTTCGAGTGTAAACTAAACGAGCCAATGCACATTGGCATGCAATTATTGCATCCAGCTGCCGCTGATCATAGTGTGAGTATAATAAGGCAATAGGTGCAATGCACACCAGCTTTTCGCTTCGGAGCCGAGCGACAGTATCATTCTGCTCAAACTGTGTCTAGTCGTGAACTACGAGTTCAGCACGCTCTCGGAAGCTTTGTGTGTTCATGTGTCCTACTAGCGAAGGATGCGATAGAGCTGGTCCCTCCAGCCGATATGAGGTTGGGGTTTTAGAGCCCTTACTTCATTGTACCCAAGAAAGGTGGTGGGTTATGGCCAATCTTGGATCTGCGAGTTTTGAACTGGGCCCTTCATCGGCTGCTGTTCAAGATGTTGACGCAGAACCGCACCTTCAGGTGTGTCCGTCCCCGAGATTGGTTTCCAGCGATCGACCTGAAGGACGCGTTCTTTCATGTGTCGATCCTTCCACGCCACAGACCATTTCTCCAGTTTGCATTCGAAGGACAGGCATATCAGTACATGGCCCTGCCCTTTGGGCTGTCCCTGTCTCCCTGTGTCTTCACAAAAATCGCGGAGGCGGCTCTTGTTCCCCTCAGAGAGCAAGGTGTTCGTATCCTCAACTTTCTAGACAATTGGCTTATACTAGCTCAGTCTCTGGATTAGTTGTGCGAGCACAGGGACCTGTTGCCCCGGCACCTTGGCCTGTTGGGCCTTCAGGTAAACTGGGAAAAAAAGCAAACTCTCCCTGATGCAGAGGATCTCTTTTCTCAGTATGGCATTGGATTAGGTCGAACAGACAGCGCGCCTCACAGAGGACTGTGCGCGGTCGGTGCTAGCCTGCTTGAATACGTTCAAGGGCAGGACAGTGGTCCCACTGAAACTTTTTCAGAGGCACCTGGGGCATATGGTGGCCAGAGCGGCACTTACACCGCTCGCCCTGTTACATATGAGACTGCTCCAGCACTGGCTTTATGGCCAAGTCCCAAGATGTGTGTGGAAGCGTGGCACTCACCAGGTCCAAGTTACACTGGTCCTGTCACCAAACCTTCACCCCGTGGTCAGATTTTGTGTTTCTCCGGGCAGGGGTGCCCCTAGAGCAGATCTTAATGCATACTGTGGTCTACACGGATGCCTCCACCACCGGCTGGGGGGCCACGTACAACGGACATGCAGTCTCAGGAGTTTGGATGGGCCCGCAGCTGCATAGGCACATCAATTGCCTAGAGTTTTTTAGCAGTGCGCCTTGCCTTGAACTGTCTCAAAGGGCACTTACGAGGCATGCAGGTGCTGGTCCGAATGGACAACACAGTGACTGTTGCGTACATCAACCAACAAGGTGGTCTGCAACTCGCCCGCCACCTCCTCCTTTGGAGTCAGAAGGTTCTGAGGTCACTTTGTGCCATTCACATTTCAGGCCTGCTCAACCATACAGCCAACGAGCTATCTTGAGCAATGCTCCTGGGAGAATCGCAACTTCATCCCCTGACAGTCCAGCTGATTTGGAGATGTTTCGGAGCCGCTCGGGTAGACCTGTTTGCTTCTCCAGAGACCTCTCACTGCCAGTTGCTCTACTCTCTGACCGAGCTAACACTCTGCATGGACACACTGTCACACAGCTGGCTGCGGGGCCTATGCAAATATGCGTTTCCCCCAGTGAGCCTTCTCGCACAGACGCTGTGCAAAGTCCGGGAGGATGAGGAGCAATCTTGATAGTGGCGCCATCCCCAAGCTGTCTCCATCCTGCTTCAATGACTACCATCCAGTTGCACTTACTCTTATTCTCATGAAGTGCTTTGAACAGCTAGTCATGCACCATATGAAGTCTGCCCTCCCCTCCTCCCTGGACCCCTTCTAGTTTGCATATCGGTCCAACCACTCGACCGATTATGCCATCGCAACTGCCCTCCACTCGGCACTCACACATATAGACAAAAAGGACTCATACATCAGTATGCTGTTCATAGACTTCCTGACAGTTCAGCATTCAACACAATCATAATTCAACAGCTCATTTACAAACTGGTCCAGCTGGGACTCAACACTTTGCTGTGCAACTGGCTGTTGGACTTTCTGACTGGAAGACCACAGGCAGTACGGGTCGGCAGCAACACATCCAGCACCATCACACTGAACACTGGGGCACACCAAGGATGTGTGATGAGCCCCCTTCTCTTCACTCTGCTGACCCACGACTGCACACCGTCACACAACTCCAACCTCTTTATTAAGTTTGCGGATGACACGACTGTGGTGGGTCTCATTACCAACAGAGACGAGACAAACTACAGGAGCGAGGTGAGCCACCTGGCTGAGTCGTGCAGTGACAACAATCTCTCTCTGAACGTGGAGAAGACGAAGGAGATTGTTATTGACTTCAAGAGAGTGCACACTAAGCATGCTCCTCTGACCATCAACAGTGCGTGAAGAGAGTGAGCAGCACCAAGTTCCTGGGTGTGCATATCACAGAGGACCTCTCCTGGACTGAAAACACAGCAGCACTGGCCAAGAAAGCACAGCAGCATCTCTACTTTCTCTGCAAACTGAGAAGGGCTAGAGCCCCGACCCCCATCATGTGCACCTTCTACAGAGGACCATCGAGAGCATTCTAACAAGCTGCATCACTGTGTGGTATGGCACCTGCAACGCGTCCTCCCGGAAGACCCTTCAACGCATAGTGAGAGCAGCTGAGAAGATCATTGGAATCTCTCTCCCCTCCCTCCATGACATTTACGGAACCCGTCTCACTCGCAAAGCCCTCTGCATTGCAGATATTCCCACTAACCCGTCACACAGCTTCTTCAGTCTGCTGCCATCAGGGAGGAGACTGCAGAGTCTCCAGGCCAGGACCAGCAGACTAAAGGACAGCTTCATTCATCAGGCTGTCAGGAAGTTGAACTCGCTCCTGAACTTACTCTCCTTCCCTCTTCTGCCCCAGGCACCACTGAACTATGAACCCTTCCACTCCCACTCCCACTAATATAAGGCGACATGCACAAATCACTTTGTGCAGCATTGGTATGCTCACTACCTCATTCAGCATAGAACTGATGTCATTCTACTACCTCTTCAGTCAGTTTAAATAAAAGAACTGCTCTCTGAGCCCTTTACCACTTTAATCAGTCTGAATAAGCTTTTTTGCACTAGATCTTTTATCTGCACTGTTTGTTCACTTCACTGGTTTGCACTCTATCTGCCATGTGCCTTGCGCTACTTTATTTAAATTTATTATTATTATTATTATTATTATTATTATTATTATTATTTTACATGCCCTTGTTTGTATAGTTGTATTTTATATTTTATATTTGGTCTGTATCTATCTGGATTTTTAGGCTCTACTGTTAGTGTTATCTGTATGCACCATGGGTCTGAGAGTAACACAATTTCAATTCTCTGTATGTATGTACTGTACATGTGGAAGAATTGACAATAAAGCAGACTTGACTTGAGACTTGACTTGAATTGGCCCACTAGGGCCTGGTTCCCCGAACTAGTGCTCCTCGCGACAGCCCCTCCTTGGCCATTTCCTCTATTAAGTTTGCGGATGACACGACCTGTGGTGGGTCTCATTACCAACAGAGACGAGACAAACTACAAGGAGCGAGGTGAGCCACCTGGCTGAGTCGTGCAGTGACAACAATCTCTCTCTGAACGTGGAGAAGACGAAGGAGATTGTTATTGACTTCAAGAGAGTGCACACTAAGCATGCTCCTCTGACCATCAACAGTGCGTGAAGAGAGTGAGCAGCACCAAGTTCCTGGGTGTGCATATCACAGAGGACCTCTCCTGGACTGAAAACACAGCAGCACTGGCCAAGAAAGCACAGCAGCATCTCTACTTTCTCGGCAAACTGAGAAGGGCTAGAGCCCCGGCCCCCATCATGTGCACCCTTCTACAGAGGACCATCGAGAGCATTCTAACAAGCTGCATCACTGTGTGGTATGGCACCTGCAACGCGTCCTCCCGAAGACCCTTCAACGCATAGTGAGAGAGCAGCTGAGAAGATCATTGGAATCTCTCTCCCCCTCCCTCCATGACATTTACGGAACCCGTCTCACTCGCAAAGCCCTCTGCATTGCAGATATTCCCACTAACCCGTCACACAGCTTCTTCAGTCTGCTGCCATCAGGGAGGAGACTGCAGAGTCTCCAGGCCAGGACCAGCAGACTAAAGGACAGCTTCATTCATCAGGCTGTCAGGAAGTTGAACTCGCTCCTGAACTTACTCTCCTTCCCCCTCTTCTGCCCCAGGCACCACTGAACTATGAACCCTTCCACTCCCACTCCCACTAATATAAGGCGACATGCACAAATCACTTTGTGCAGCATTGGTATGCTCACTACCTCATTCAGCATAGAACTGATGTCATTCTACTACCTCTTCAGTCAGTTTAAATAAAAGAACTGCTCTCTGAGCCCTTTGCCACTTTAATCAGTCTGAATAAGCTTTTTTGCACTAGTCATTTTATCTGCACTGTTTGTTCACTTCACTGGTTTGCACTCTATCTGCCATGTGCCTTGCGCTACTTTATTTAAATTTATTATTATTATTATTATTATTATTATTATTATTATTATTTTACATGCCCTTGTTTGTATAGTTGTATTTTATATTTTATATTTGGTCTGTATCTATCTGGATTTTTAGGCTCTACTGTTAGTGTAATCTGTATGCACCATGGGTCTGAGAGTAACACAATTTCAATTCTCTGTATGTATGTACTGTACATGTGGAAGAATTGACAATAAAGCAGACTTGACTTGAGACTTGACTTGAATTGGCCCACTAGGGCCTGGTTCCCCGAACTAGTGCTCCTCGCGACAGCCCCTCCTTGGCCATTTCCTCTGAGGAAGGATCTACTGAGGAAGGATCTTTCCGAAG
Source organism: Cyprinus carpio (assembly GCF_018340385.1). NCBI lineage: Eukaryota > Metazoa > Chordata > Actinopteri > Cypriniformes > Cyprinidae > Cyprinus > Cyprinus carpio. The sequence goes on along the minus strand of NC_056617.1, from coordinate 5,635,083 downwards.
GTCTGGTCTTTGGAAACTCTATGTCTGGTCCCTGGACGGGATGCGGAGGTTCTAGGTGACCTACCCCAGGAGGTAGCGAACACCATCACTTTGGTCAGAGTACCATCTACAAGGCATACTTATGCCCTGAAGTGGAACCTGTTGGTCGAGTGGTGTTCTTCTCGCCGAGAAGACCCCCGGAGATCCCTCCACCCTCAAAGTCCAGGTTGGTGCTATTACTGCTTACCATGACCCCGTGCATGGGAAATCTTTGGGTAAGCATGACCTCATCATCAGGTTCCTTAGAGGGGCCAGGAGGTTAAATCCTTCCTGGCCCCCCTCTATACCCTCTTGGGACCTGTCTCTAGTGCTAAAATCACTACAGCAGGGCCCATTCGACCCTTTGCATTCAAGTTTCTTTCATTGAAAACTCGGCTCCTGCTTGCACTGGCCTCCATCAAGAGGGTAGGGGTCCTGCACACATTTTTGGTCGACAATTCGTGCCTAGAGTTTGGGTCAGCTGACTCCCAGGTAATCCTGAGGCCCCGGCCTGGCTACATGCCCAAGGTTCCCACTACACCCTTCAAAGACCAGGTGGTGAACCTGCAAGCGCTGCCCCTGGAGGAGGCTGACCCAGCCCTGGCTTTGCTCTGTCCTGTCCGAACATTAAGATGCTACGTAGACCGGACACAAAGCTTCAGGACCTCAGACCAGCTCTTTTTCTGTTACGGAGGCCGGCAGAAGGGGAATTCCATCTCTAAGCAGAGGATGGCCCACTGGATTGTGGATGCAGTCGCCCTGGCTTATCAGGCACAGGGTGTGCCCTGCCTGTTCAGGTTGCAAGCTCACTCAACTAGAAGTATTGCATCCTCCTGGGCGCTGGCTCGTGGCATCTCGCTGACAGATATTTGTAGAGCTGCGGGCTGGGCGACGCCCAACACATTCGCTAGATTCTTCGTGTAGAGCTGGTATCCTCCTGTGTTCTCACTTCAAAGGGATAGTGTCACCGAGAAGTCCCGGTTAGTGTCGGCTTGCTAAAACTGCTCCAGAGTGTCCATACTGTAGACCCTGTTGAGATCCTCCATCACCCTTGGCAGCCTGACGCGGCGGAATGTCCGGCCCTGGGCCTTCACGATGAATCTGTGAGAACCATGGAAGGCTGGGTTCTATATTAGATTTAGATTTAGTCATTTTGCAGATGCTTTTATCCAAAGTGACTTACAATTGGGGGATACATAAAGCGATTCTTCTTAAAGAGGCAAACAGACACAGGAAGTGCTTGTAATACCAAGTTTTAGACATTGTTCAAATAAGTACAAGCTAGAAAGAGAAGGAATTTTTTTTTATGATGATGAAATCAAGTAGCTTCGGAAGAGATGAGTTTTCAGCTGTCGTTTGAAAATTGTCAGGGATTCTGTATTTTCTGGATAGGGGAGGGAAGATCATTCCACCAGCCAGGAATGGTGAATGAGAATTTTCTGGAAAGTGATTTTGATCCTCTCTGTAATGGTACCATGAGGCGTCGCTCACTTGCGGATCTCAGACTTCTGGAGGAGATGTAGATTCATAGTAGTGAGTGGAAGTAGGCGGGTGCTGAGCCTATGGCTGTCCTATATGCAAGCATCAATGTCTTGAACTTGATGCGAGCCGCAACCGGCAGCCAGTGCAAGGAGATAAAGAGAGGTGTAACATGGGCTTTTTTGGGCTCGTTGAAGACCAGTCGTGCTGCTGCATTCTTAATCATTTGTAGAGGTTTGATTATGCTTAATGGAAGTCCAGCCAGAATAGCATTGCAGTAGTCCCGCCTAGTAATGATAAGGGCCTTGACAAGATGTTGTGCTACATGCTCCGTCAGAAAGGGCCTGATCTTTCTGATGTTGTGCGATGCAAACCTGCCAGATCGAGCAGTCTGCAATGTGGTCTTTAAAGAACAGCTGGTCATGAAAGGTTACACCAAGATTTCGGACTGAAGTTGATGGGGTAATTGTAGAAGAACCTAGCTGGATGGAGAAATCATACTGTAGAGTTGGAGAGGCAGGGAAGACAAGAAGCTCAGTCTTTGCCAGGTTGAGCTATTGAGACCTAAGCAGTATTGGTATGTGTATAGTCTACCGTATAGCCTTAGAGCCCGTGTTTCCCCGGCAGACTTCTGCCTTCCCAAAAAAGGTTTCAATCACCTCCAATTTCTCCATATACACCTAAACGGATGCTATATGTGTAATTTGCTAGAAGTTGTATTGCTTTTCCTTTGGGAAGGGTGGGGCTTCCGCTGAGTCCCTGTTCCAAGTGGAACGGGTACATTTTCCCAGTGTTATCCAGTCTCACTCAGTGAGGTAGTGCTTTGACAATGGTGAGTGGAACAACTTGTTCCGAGCCCTGGCCTACACCAAATTGGGGCGAAGGCAGCTCGTACAGGGCACTGGAAGGGGCAGCACCCATGGCGCTTTGGTAGGGATCCCAATTTGTCAGTCACCGACGTCACATCGAGAGGGACTGACTGAAAGGGAACGTCTTGGTTACGTATGTAACCCCCAGGATTTTACAAATAATGTGTACTCAACAGCACAGACTAAAATATTAATTCTTAGGATTTGAGAGTCGATTAAATTTAGAAGTTGATTATTTTCAATCCAGCTCTAGTAGTTAACAATTTTCAACAGATGAGAGTAAAAAAGTAAAGTGTTTCCATTTGTAACAAACAGAAAGGAAGACAAACATAGATGAAGGTCTAATTGCAAGGGGTTTAATAAAGAAAGAAAGAAAGAAAGAAAGAAAGAAAGAAAGAAAGAAAGAAAGAAAAACCTGAGAATGTGCAAGACAGGTACACAGGAAACACATCAGATACTGGAGCTGGGGATGTCAGCACACCCAAGATGATCATGTTCCAGTATACAAGCATGAAATGTGGATATATGAAGAGTTTGGTTCCAAAACGCTATAAATCCAAAATTGTTAAATTGAGAAAAAAGGCATTTTCTTTCCCAAAAGACTGTTTGTATGAAAACTGTTATTTTCTGTTTCAAACTGTAATATATCATTATGAGTTTGTAATAACATAAAAAAAAAATCAAATCCATATTTTGATTTTAAACATTTATTAAACAAAGACATTTTTTTTTTCTCCAAAATGCAATATATCCATAACGCGTTTTTCCCCAAAATGCTACAAATCCATTTCATCAACAAAAACTCACTTTCTGTATGAAATTGAGCAAAGACATAATAAATAACAAGGAAAGGTTGTCTATACATATGACAAACCCCAAAACTTGAACAACATCACTTATATTAAACCATTAAACCAATTTTTAAAAGTACATTCATCTCGCTGCCTTTTTTCAGATTGCATTCATTTCAGTCTGATATTAATGCTGTTAATAGCAACATTTCAAATTCATCCTGAACTCATACGTAACATTAGAGCAAAATTTTGTTCGGCCTTCGTGGTATGACAGTAGAGAGTGTCGAAGTTTTTTACAAGATCGTCAGCTGTCAGTTTGTCGGCATGACAAAAGTTTTTTGATTCACTGTGAGAACAAGCAATCACCGGTATTTTGCCACCGCCTGAGTTTCTGACTCTCTTTCTGACTTCCCGTTCGTGGTTTTTCTTTTGACGGCTTCCGCTTCTTTCCCACAGACGACACGACCACTGGCTCCTCAATACCATCAAAGTTATTCATTTTAGTAGCCTATATAAAAACTTAAAAGTCTGAGGCGAGTGTTTACCGGCGTCTACTGACAGGGTGCCGCCATGACAGTTTGCGTCATGGAATGGTGCGCGGTGATTGGTCGAATGGAACTGTAGGGCTTTGCGGAAAAACAGGACTGGCGTTTGTCTCTGTTTGAGAAAAAAAGGAAAAAAACAGGGCAGCGAAACACGGCGGATATCGCGTTTTGTTAAAAAACTGATTATCGAACTTTGAATAGAGAGTCAATGGGGAGCTTGTTTTGGCGGTAACTCGTTTTTTTCAAAATTGGCGTTTATCGCGTTTTGGAACCAAACTCTTCATATGTGTCCACTGATAGCAATATAACTGATAAAACCACAGACAAAAGTGGTATTTTGCATGGATAGTGCTTAAAGGGTTAGTTCACCCAAAAATGAAAATTCTGTCATTAATTACTCACCCTCATCTCGTTCCAAACCTTCGTTCATCTTCAGAACACAAATTAAGATATTTTTGGAGTCTGGTACTCTCCAAAATGGCAGAAGACAGTAACTCAGGGAGAAGAATTGTTGAATAAAGTATGTTATTTTTGTTCTCTTTGTGCACAAAAAGTATTCTTGTAGATTCGCAAAATTGAAGTTGAGCAATTAATGTCACATGGACTGTTTTATCGATGTCCTTATATGTTTCTGGGTCTGGGAACATTTAATTTGCGTTGCTGTCTATGCAGGGTCAGAGAGCTCTCAGATTTCATCAAAATATCTTAATTTGTGTTCCAAAGATGAACAAAGATTGTCTGTGTTTGGAACGACATGAGGGTGAGTAATTATTGACAGAATTTTCCTTTTTTGGCCGATCTAACCTTTAAAGTATCATATCAGTTTCACAGATAGAGGTTGGAAAGGACATGGTTGAATCTGTTGATGCACTTAGCAGCTATATTAAGTCAGGTCTGTTGCAGTGCCTCTGAGTTTCACTGTTGGAATTCTGAATTAAAAATTAAAATTAAAAATTAAAATTCTGAATTAAAAATTAAAAATTAAAATTAAAAAAAATTTCTACTTAAAAATTACTGGGAACTCAGAATTTCAGACTTCTGAAACCTGACCATTTACCAGGGAAGTCGTGGCCTAGTGGTTAGAGAGTTTGACTCCTAACTCTAAGGTTGTGGGTTTGAGTCTCGGGCCTGCAATACCAAGACTGAGGTGCCCTTGAGCAAGGCACCGAACCCCCAACTGCTTCCCGGGCGCCACAGTGTGTGTTCACGGTGTGTGTGTGTTCAGTGCTGTGTGTGTGCACTTTGGATGGGTTAAATGCAGAGCACGAATTCTGAGTATGGGTCACTATACTTGGCTGTATGTCACGTCACTTTCACTTTTTTCACTTTCATTTAAAACCGTCATTATATATCATCATACCATGCTTTTCATTTACCTACATTTTCTATAATTGGCCTCCAAGCGAAGCTGTTGGATTATCTGTGTTAAGTCACGACCCGTTGGTGATTTGCCAGACTTTCATGTTTGATTTAAATGTATTATAACATACAGTATGTACATGTGTCTGTGTGTGTGTGTGTGTGTGAAGTGTTTTCATGAAGGTAATGATCTATACATTAAATGACCTGTACATTACCTGTGTATGTACTTTTGCATTTATTGTTTGAATGCATCCCTTTTTGCTTCTAAAGTTGAGTCCCATGAAATGGTACCACAAAATTGAATATCACAAAAAGTATTATTTCCACTCATTTTTTGCATAGCTGATGTACTGTGATGGTTAGAATATATAATCATGCACAATTACTTGTGACAGCTGTGAAGCCTGAGGCATTGAGACTGAGCATTCACTTTTCAGGTGACAAACTCCTCTTTTCAATTTAGATAGTTTGCTTCTGTTGTGCTGTTATATTAAATAATTCCATTGTTGTTATCAGTCATACTATAGGAGTAAGAATGTATTGGTTATTGTATAAAGGGATCATTGAAGGTGGCGCTATTTACTTGAAACCATATCTTGAGGGATTTTACATTGACATGCAATTCCAGTCCTGCTTTAGTTATTTAACTGATGTACATAGTCTGACCACAAACATTAACTTTTGCATTTGCACTGCTCTCTTTAGATCACAGCTGCAATATTTTTTATTTATTGCAATAAGAAGAGGAAGACATGAATAACTCTGCACTAAACCTCACCACTGATGAAGCATCCACCAGCTTCACAATACCTGCATTTGATCAAATTGACTTCCTTGAATTTAACATTTTGAGCTTCAGTTTCTTGTTTGCTCTTCCTACAAACGCCTATGTGATCTGGCTCATCATCACAGGAGCAGATAGCTCTCCAATTTCATCAAAAATATCTTAATTTGTGTTTCGAAGATGAACGAAAGTCTTACAGGTTCGGAACGACATGTGGGTGAGTAATTTATTATATAATTTTCCTTTTGGGGTAAACTTACCCTTTTAGTAAAATTATGCATATCCATATGTTTTTCCCAGTGTACAGGTGTGTGTGTTTTCCCTTAGTGGAAGCATAAGAGGCTCATATTTCATATTAAAGAGATTTTGCCCACATTTCACATTTTAAATCACAATTTAAGCACTTTGCTCTCTTTTCTGGTAAACCTCTGATTTGTCATAAAATAATCCTGCACCTTAAATAAAAATTAGAAAGCACATTATTTATTAACACATATTATACAGGTAACAAGCATATTCAACAAACTCAGTTTGAGGTGCAAGTGGCTGTGCAATTCATCTCACACTACATCAACAAATGAATCAATCTTTTATTTATTTATTTTGCATTAATGTAAATGAAACACATTTTCTACTGTCGATCTGTTGTTTACTCAAGACTGTCTTTAACGTCATGATTTTCACTTTGCATATCTGTGCATGTAAAATGAAATCCTTGAAAACGTGACAGCTTTGAAATGACTAGTTATATAAAACAGCCCTGAGCTTTGTCAAACCAGAGAGCTTGAACATTCACTCTTCAGGTAAATGCTACTTTAAATCTTTTGACTATAAAAAAACAACATAATATTTAGATTATTATTATATGGTAAGATGCATAAAATTAGAATGCAATTTATTATTTAGGTGTACTTTGGGTATTGTTTAGAATCTCACACTGGGTTATATTGAAATTGCGTAAAATTACCTGTGTAATTTTCATTAGAGGATTTTCTGATTGAGGTTGACTGCTAGTGACTTTTTTTGCACCTCTCTTTCTATAGATTACAACTGCAACATTCTGGTTGGAAAAGATAAATAACAAATGGAGAACTTCACCACACTGCATTCATATACCAACCGCACGTTATTTCCATTTTGGGAAATAGGAATATTAGAAATTTGTATGCTTTCTTACAGCTTCATGTCTGGTGTTTCTATACACTCCTATGTGATCTGGCTCATCGTTACAAGAACAGGAAGTGGAGCTTTATCGGAGTTCTTCAACTTCAGTCTTTCTCTTTGTGGGATCTTTTTCTCTGTCAACTCTTTGCTCATTCTAGTCGCAAACTGGTTTCCATTTCCAGGTCTTATAGCATTAACGCAGTTTTTAGTTGGACTAGGCATCACTGGGCGTCCTCTGTTTCAGTGTCTGATGTGTGTTGAGCGTTACCTGGCAGTGGTTCATCCTGTAACCTTTCTGAAGTACAAACCTCTCAGATATAGAGTTATCTGCTGCACTGCGGCCTGGATAATCACTCTTGGCTCCTCTGTGTCTTGCATATTTGTTTTTTTTTTATGTCCCCCTTATATTTATACATGGTACTTCTCCACACAGTTCCTCATCTTCCTCTCCATCCAGTTGTTTTGTCTTGTGTCTGTTCTCAGATCTTTGAAGCAGTCAGGACCAGGAGAGCGATATAGAGGGAAGGAAAACAACATGAAAAGAAGGGCATTTCATCTCATTCTAATAACTACCATTAGCTTTGTTATCACATATGTTCCATTTACTATGACTGGTTTAATAAGTCTTTTGACAAATAAGAGTTTTTCAGTCCTCTGGTCAGTTGGCTATATATGTTTTGTGCTGGCTGAATTAGTTCAGCCTGTTCATTATCTGCACCGTGCTGGAAAACTCTTCTGCTTATATTCAAGAAAAAAACTGCAACAGTGACATTTTGAGTTAATAGTACTTACATCATCCAAATATTGTTTATACATTATTAAGGTGTGCTTTTTCATCGTGCTTATTTGTGAATTGTATGCAACTGTATATAAGTGTATAGAATATCATCTATAATCATATATTTAAGTTTTTTTTTTTTTTTTTTTACACTCAGTAATTTAATAAAGAACTCAAATATGGAATATGCTTGTGGTACTCAATGAAGCAATTATTAAATAAAAATGTCCTGTTCAGTTTTAAAATTGTTTATTCTATTGTATTACAACTTGTAAGTAAAATAAAAACTAATGTATGTTTCATGTGAGTGGCTTTATTCTTTTGAATATATTCACCAAAATGATTCATTTAATTAATTTACTGACTGTCTCTGCAGGTTATATCATTAGTCAAGCATAAGTGGCTTATTTATTTATTTAATTATTTATTGCATTTATTTAAATTAAACATCTTGTGTTTTCAAATAAGTTTACCAAAGAGAGGTAATATATATATATATATATATATATATATATATATATATATATATATATATATATATATATATATATATATATATATATATATATATATATAAAAACAATATTCCCGTTCATGTTTACTCAACACTGTCTTCTATAACCTCATGATTTTCCTATTTCCACCATAGCTTGTGTCCTTTGTGATGAAAATGAAATCATGCACAAATGTGTTGTGACAGCTGTGAAGTGACTATTAAAACACCAGTGAGCTTTATGTCAATCCAGAGAGACATTCACTATTCAGGGGAAGCTACTTGAAACCCTTTGGCTTCAAAAGTGACATTATTTAAATTAATACTATTGTATTGCGTGGTATCTAAAATGAGAAAGCATAATTTGGGTGTTTTGTAGAATTAAGATTGAATTAAAATGACTTCCATGGTACACTTTAGACTTCTCTCTTTTCATAGATCACAAGCTTTGTTCTTTGTGCCACTGATTAAAGGAGTTTTCAAAAAGGTTGTTGATTCGCTGGAGGTCTAGTAGCATCAAAGTGGCAAAGTGATTGGGCATTGGAATGGTGCAGAGTCGTGTATGCTGGTTGAAGTTTTGGCAGCAGGAACAAACAAAGTCAAACTCAGAGACACGGATATGCAGCAAAACTTAACTCAGAAAAGAAAAGAAACTTGAGTAAAAGATAAAGTGTGATGAGACTAGATGGCTTATCTCCTCATGATGGTAGAGGAGCAGATGGCATGCAAGCTAGAACACAGAAGAAGTGCTCAAAGAACTTGAGGGCGAAAAACAGAAAAATAGTGGCAAAAGCCAAATTTGGTTTGTGTCCTGTGTTTTAAACTCGGCTGTTGGACACATCCCAAATGGTGTCTTGACCAATTATGCAAATCTCTTAGCTCATGATGTTACTACATTTCTCCTCCCAGTACATAAATCAACTTTTTGTCTTCTTAGTTACGTGGTCCGAATTGTCCCACTCTTGCAGAGTATAATTAAGACAATGGTTTCTAAGAATCTGATATATTTTACAAAGAATTTATCAATAGAAACATTCAAGTAGGACTTCACACAGAAGCATACCAAACTCAAATAATAGTTGTTCAACAGGACATACACAGTAAGTGATTAAAACATGATAAATCAAATGCCAAATGTGTGGGTTACAAACATATTATTGAGCTATGCATTTACATTTACAATTAGACATTTAGCAGACGCTTTTATCCAAAGCAACTTAGAAATGAGGACAATGGAAGTAATCAAAATCATCAAAAGAGCAATGATATGCAAAGGAATGGTATTTGTTCATAAGTCCTTTTAGCATCAGTTTGGTGCAATTATATATGTGACCCTGGACAACAAAGCCAGTCATACTGTAAGTGGCATGGGTATATTTGTAATAATTGGCAATCATACATTGTATGGGTCAAAATTATAGATTTTTTTAATGCCAAATGACATTAGTATATTAAGTAAAGATCATATTCCATGAAGATATTTTGTAAATTTCTTACCGTAAATATATCATAACTTAATTTTGATTAGTAATATGAATTGCCAAGGACTTAATTTGGACAACTTTAAAGGTGATTTTCGCAATATTTAGATTTTTTCCATTGTTCGCCCCAAATTTGACAATGTCCTTCCTGAGTTGGAATTATCAATAAGTGTCCATGTTGTTGGGCCTCCTTGTGGAATTTGTCTCTTTGTGTTGTTTCAACACTGTTCTGACTGAATCTTAAATTGTCTGGTTCGTTCTGATGTCCTACAGATTTATAAAGATCAATCAAAATCAAAAATTTACATTTTGAATGGAACTGTGGTGCCTAAAATAATCAAACATGGTAGTTTAATATATCGCTGTGTTTGTGTCATTCAAACATAATATCCGACTTTTACTTGACTGTACAATGAGAACTTACATTAACAAAAAAAAAATAATAATAAATTGTTTGATATATTTTTTCCTTGCAATAACTCGAGTAACAGGGTTCAAGGTTATCCTTGAAAATTGTAATCAACAATATAATGATGACATTCACTTTTCCTCCTACTTTTATGTAAAAATTATGACTTTGTATGTTATTGCATTTTATATCTTTGATACTGAACCCTTTGGTTCCTCATTAAATTACTCTATACACAAATTCACTATTATATACAGTAGAAGGATACAAACATTTGATGTGTTCTTAATCAGATACTTTTAGATAGTAAGTTACTTTTATGTCAGATAATAGTTTATGAAAACACAATACCTCTCACATAATATATATATGTATATATATATGATAAAATAATAACAATAAGAATTTCAAAATTATGACATTGCTTAGTGTGGAAGGGGCTGCAAGGTAAATAGTGCACATCTGCTGATGTTGTTTTTGAGCTAAACCAGTGTGACAGAAGAGTATCTGTTTTCAGTGTTTTGTATAAAGCAGGTGGCTCTTTGGGGTGTGACTGCATGTATTTGAAAGTATCATTGGTTTCTGGTCACTCAGATGTTCCTGAAAGACTTTGTCATTCCCTTAATGTGGAAATTTTAGCTTAGTTTCTCATGTATATACTGCAGAGGTGAATTTTAAAGTTATAATGTCACCTCAGCACCTGTGTGTAATGTAGATGTGTTTGCATGTCAGGGATTCAGGACCCAATTTTAAAGTGTGAGTTTCAGCCCATGAACAGATCAAGTTTGAGGGAAGACAGTCAAGATATAAGTGCTCCTTATATATTATGACACATTATACTTTCTAACTTCCGCTTGTTTTATTTTGGTTGATTTGGTGCAGCCTCTTCTCTTTCTTTAGGGAATCTGTCCTTCAAGAAATGGTAATAAATACTTTAATCGTCATTATGAAGTCTGTATAATCCATCTTGTATCATCCTGATAAAAGATGCAAGCAGAAAGTTATGTTGATTTATAAAAATGTTAAGATGGTATTGTTACTGTTAGGGTTAGAATGCGACTTTGGTGCCATCATCTTGTTACCAGTTTTAAAACACATAATATCTAAAGATTGTCAGTGCTTTTATAAGTCAATATTTTCAGCCTGGTGTCAGCATTTATACATATGTAACATTTACAGGTACTTTTGTAGATGCTAAAACATACTTTTCTGATGGTATCTAAAACAGTATTTCATCTTTACAGCTATTTGATTTTTTTTTATTATTATTAATTTATTTTTTATAATTTAAATCGTAACTATAACATAGTTACATTTTCATAGATCCTTCACAGTCTCCCTATCCCTGAAGATAAACATAACAACTTTTAACAATATGAAAAACAAAACATGGAGAACAATGCAAAGTGACAATAATTTTAGTTATGATATACTATGATATAGATTATACCTTATCTTATAATTATCTCTGAACTTCACTATTTCTAAAAAAATTAATAAAATAAAACATAAGAAATGTGACAAAAAGACAAGTGCAATAACAATCATTTATTCCAAAAATGTTTGCTTTAACTAGCCCTTTAAGAAATAAACAATCCCTTTTATACCCCCTTTAACTATTCCTTTAAATCTCTTTAAATTATATTTTATAGAGGGAAGGCTGAGATATGATGTTCATGACCAGCTATTTTTTCATAATCATGTAGGATACTTTTATGTTAAATAATAGTCTATCTAATAGTCTATCTTTGTAGCTAATGTTTTTGCAAATCTATGTGCGTGTATCAGTTTTCAGTATTTTCTATGAATTTGTTTGTAATAAGGTGACTGTTGAAAGCAAGTGCTTTTTGGAGGGTGTGAGCTGTGAGGAGATGTTTGTGACACTTTGTCATGTTCATTTCACTCATCTGACTCTGAATTACTTCTGTAAAATTTGTCTTTCTGTCAATGTTGAATTTTTAATTTATGTTGTGTATACTGTTACTGTTGCTTAAAGACAAGTTTAACAGCTCTTTTGTCTTGTACTAAAACTCTTACAAATCAAATAAGTTGTGACCTAATATATTTGCATTTCATGGATTCAGGACTCATCACATGGACTAAAATGCAAGCTGCATCCTCTTAACAGTTCAACTTGGAAGGCAGACAGTCCAGCTATAAGTCTATGACTGTAGATGTAACTCTTTCTAATAATAATTTATTACAGTTATTATTTCTTTTTAAATTGCATAAATTATATCATCGTTAAAGATGACTGCACAAAGGTAAAGATTTCATTCATGTTAACTGTTTGTATAAAATATATTTAAAAAATAATAAATAAATATTTAACATATATATATATATATATATATATATATATATATATATATATATATATATATATATATATATATATATATATATTTTTTTTTTTTTTTTTTTTTTTTTTTTTTTTAGAATAGCATTTTGAATCTGTGAAGACTATGCCACTGTATACTGGAAACAAAATTGTTCTGTTTTTCTTTTATGTATTATTTGAAGTAGTTTTGATCAGGTTTACTCTGTACAGATCCAGAATGTTCTGGTGGACTAACATTTGTATCTCATTCATAGATCTCGGTTTTGTGAAGAGATGGGCATCTTCAATGAGATCTTCACAACCGATGGGTCAAACTCCTCTGATCTCAACAGCACTGAAGTGGAAGCTAGTTTTAAAATGGCCTCCTTGGTAGATATAAATGTAATCCTGTTATGTTTTCCTCTAAACTCCTACGTGATTTGGCTTATAGTAACAGGAACAGGGAGTGGACTTGCAACAGAGTTCTTCAATCTCAACCTTGCTGTCTGTGAGATCTTCATATGTGTGCAATCAGTCGTATCTCTTCTCGAGTATGAATGGGAAGATCTCTGGATAGCTGTGGAGTTTTTAGATGGACTCGCCGTCACTGGTCGTCCTCTGTTTCAGTGTCTGATTTGTGTTGAGCGTTACCTGGCAGTAGTTCATCCTGTAACATTTCTGAAGTACAAACCTCTCAGATATAGAGTGATCTGCTCTGTTATTGTCTGGGTGGCAGGATTTGTATCCTGTGTGGTCAACATGATGACTTTATTGTTGTTGCTCTGTAGGTTCAACATTGTTTTTTTCTTTGCACAGTTCTTCCTCTTCCTCTCCTTTCAGTTGTTCTGCTGTTTGGCTGTTCTCAGAGCTCTAAAGCAGTCAGGACCAGGAGAGAGAGGGAGAGAGAGAGAGAAAGAAAACCACATGAAGAAAAGAGCATTTTATTTCATCCTAATAACTAATGTGACTTTGGTTATCTTATATGCTCCTTATGTTATTTTTGCAGTTCCAAATTTGATTTCAAAACATGATATTGATGAACTCCAGTCTGTTAGTTATGTTTCTTTTGCTTTGACTAGTTTAGTGCAGCCTCTTCTTTTTCTCTATCGAGTTCAGAAACTACCATCCATCAAATGTGACCCTGGACCACAAAACCAGTCATAAGTCGCACAGGTATATTTGTAGCAACAGCCAACGATACATTGGGTCAAAATTATCGATTTTTCTTTTATACCAAAAATCACAATGAGGATATTTTGTAAGTTTCCTACCAGTCTATATCAGTCAAATATATCAAAACTTAATTTTTGATTAGTAATATGCATTGCTAAGAACTTCATTTGGACAACTTTAAATGCGATTTTCTCAATATTTTGATTATTTTTCACACTTTGATTCCAGATTTTCAAATAGTTGTATCTCGGCAAAATATTGCCCTATCATAACAAACCATACATCACTGGAAACTTATTTATGAATTGACCCTTTTGACTGGTTTTGTGGTACAGGGTCACACATTTCAATAATTCTGTTTTAACTATAATTGAAAAGTTACTGTAATCCATGTTCTATCATTTAATTGTAATGTATTTATAAATAGATATTAATGAAAATAATACCCTAATATTTATTACCCAAATTTAGAAAAGAATATAATATATAATATTGGACTTGAATTATGACTTTGATGTCACCATGTTGCTTTAATTGCATAATAATTGCATAAAATGTATATCTGCATGTTTATACTTATATATATTCACATATACTTAAAATGCATTATATTTTTCACAGTGCTGATATGATCTTCCTCATTTTGTTTCTACCTTAAAAGGTTGTTTGCACTATTTTGTTGTCATAAGTCTGACAGTGCAATAAAATCCATGTTCTATGTACAGCATTGTTTCATTTAATTTATCATTCACTAACACAAGTAAGAGGGTTAAAGATTGAGCTTTGTGAATGCAGTACATTTTGTAATTAGTGTAAAAACCTGAAACTTATTTGTCTTCTGAATGCCATGCTGTAGAATTGGTCCAAACAAAGTTATTTCCTGTCTCAGTTGTAATAAATCATTTGAAAAAGAGATGTAAATTGATATTGTTGATTCAAAACATACAAAGCAAAAAATATATATATATATTGACCCCATTTTGACAGAATTTGCAAACACTTCATTCTTAATTTTGTTTTATTTTGTTTTGTGATAGTTGTTTGTGAGTCCCTTGTTTGTCCTGCAGAGATAAACTGCCAGCTGTTCTTCACAAAAATCCTTCAGCTCCCACAAATTCTTTGATTTTCCAGCATCATTTGCATATTTTAACCCTTTTCAACAATGACGGTGTGATTTTAAGATCCACTGAGGACAACTGAGGGACTCAGGTTTATATACTCATTGATGCTCCAAAAGGAAGCGTGATTCATTAAGATCCTGGATGTGAAGTTTTTTTTTAATTTAAAGATCAGGGTAAATTGAACTTTTTTTTTTTTTTTTCAGGGAAACATATACTGTATCTTCTGTACAGTAGCTTCTGAAGGTCAGTACTAATATATATATATATATTTGTTCAAAAGTTTACACCCCTAGCTCTTATTGCGTTATTTTTACATGAGTCAAACTAGTTCTTAAGACACAGTCATAACATAGCGGCTATGTTTATGCAACTGGACCACGGTATGGTATCCACATTAAAAATGATTGTTTATTAAACAATGCACCTTTTCTACTCTAGTTAACTAAAATGAAACAATCTACTACATATATCTCTGCTAAACCCTTACTTCTTAAGTCAAACAACTACTTCACAAACAACACCACATCATACGTGTACACGGACATTTACACTGCGGGACGGATCTTCAGCCTCTTTGTTGTAATTCCTGAAAATGCTTATGTGATCTGGCTGATCGTCACAGGAGCTGGAAATGGATTTGCATCAGAGTTCTTCAGCCTCAGCCTGTCTGTTTGTGAGATTATCCTCTGTCTGCAGTCTTTTTTGTCTCTAGTGAGCAGAGCTTTTCCAGATCTCTGGTATGTTGTGGGATTTCTAACAGGCTTTTCTATCACCGGATGTCCTCTGTTTCAGTGTCTGATGTGTGTTGAGTGTTACCTGGCAGTGCTTCATCCTGCAACATTTTTGAAGTTCAAACCTCTTAGATATAAAGTGCTCTTCTCCATTGTGGATTGGACAATGATTCATATGTCCTGTGTGTTTTTTTCTTTGGCTGTAATTCAGTTTCAGATGTATTTGTTCATGTGTTGGTACTTGTGTCAGGCTCTGCTTACTTTTTCTATCATGTTTTTCTGCTGTTTGGTTGTTCTCAGAGCTCTGAAGCAGTCAGGACTGGGAGAGAAAAAGAGAGGAGGAAAACTATACTTTTTGAAAAGCTTCATAGTCCTGTTTTCACTTTGGCTTTTATTTATTTATATATGTTCACATTTTCAGTGATTTATTTAGTTGAAAATGAAAGTGTAGTATCCTTTTTAATTGTATCTGTCCTGTTGTTTGTCATTTTCTTTCTTTTCACTGTCTCAACTCACTGTTTTATTTTGTTAATAGTGAAACTCTGAAAGAGATTAAGAGGTTGAGGTAATTTTGAGTGTTTTATGAAATCATTAACAGGGCCTCCAAAAATTTATAAAAATCTACTAGGACCGGCACTTAGTTAGCAATTAGTTAGTTAGTTAGCGTTGCTGTAGAAGATGGTCATCGTTTAAAAAAAAATAATAATAATAATAATTATTACTGAATGTTGCAATTGACCAATCAGAATCATATTCTCCAGAGACCTATATAATATAAAAATTACACTGTTTTCATTTATGATATATATTTAAGTTTATATGTTATTTAAAATGTGAAATGTAACTTTTGCCATAATTTTAGGATGGCAAATTGCATATCAGAGTTTAGCAGAAGGATTTTAGAACATGTTAACTCATTCAGTTTATGTTTATGTATTTGATTTTTTTTTCTAATATATTATTAATGCATAGTAATAGCTCGATTCTGAATAGTTTCTTTAACAGTATATTATATTGAATGCATAATCATGTATTCATTATTAGGTTTTACACAAAATCATTATTATACCTTTATGTCCTACAGTCAGCAAATTCAGAATTACTTAATTTATTTTCAAATTAATTAGATTACAATATTTAATAAAATCACCTGCAGGATTTGCATATGGTTTTAATATAAAAGTGCCTTGATCAATCCATAAAATAATTCATTTTTCATTGCAACTTTAATGTATACACTAATGTTTGGTTCATTTGAGTGACTTGGTTCTTTTGAATAAGTTAATGATTCATTTAGTCAATGATTCAGTCAATGATTCATTCATTGTTTTTGCAGGTTATTTCATTGCACTAGTAGAAGTGACTTTTGAGCAATTCAGCCACTGAATCATTCACTCATTTTGTCCTTTTTTTTATATATATGTATATATATATATATTCAGACATATATACTTATATAAAACAGCAGTGAGCTTTTTCAACTAAGAGAGACTGAACATTCACTCTTCAGGTGAACGCTACTTGAAACCCTATGGCTATGAAAGCGACATTATTTAAATTTATACTATTAAATGGCATGCTATTTAAAATAAGTAGAAATAGGAATTAAGTTGTTATAGAATAAAGATTGTGTTAAAATGACTTCCAAAGTATACTTAGACTTATACTTAGTATTCCATAGATCACAAGCTTTGTTCCTTGTGCCACTGATTAAAGAAAGGACATGGAAGAGATGAAGAACTTCACCAGACCTCATTCATCTACCAACCTTACATTGTATCCATTTTGGGAAATAGGCATACTAGAAATGTCTGTTTACCTTTTGTCTGGTCTTCCTTCTTCCTACACACTCCTATGTTATATGGCTCATCATCACAGGAAAAGAAGTGGAGTTGCATCAGAGTTCTTCAACCTCAATCTCTCTTTTTGTGGACTTTTTTTTTTCTTTTCTGTGAGCTCTTTAATCAGCCTATCCATAAAATGGTTTCCAATTCTAATTCTCAAAGCGTTAACACATTTTTATTTGGATTTGGATCCGGCAGTGGTTTATCCTGTAACCTTTCTGAAGTAAAAACCTCTCAGATATAGAGTGATTCGGTCTGTTTTTGTCTGGCTGGCAATTTTTGTCTCATGTGGGGTTAATATGATGACTTTTTTGTTGTTATTCTTGTTATTCTGTAATTCTTTTCCTGCTTTTTTTCCAATAAAAACAATAAACTCTGAAACCAACTCTGAAATTGCAATTAATTTGTCTCATATTTGAATAAGTTTGCGTCACTGATTGGTATTTTCCTATTTATTAATGTGAAGATGCTTTGAAACAATCATTATTGGTCAGTGCAATATAAAGGTCATTGACTGGCTGACAATGACCTCATTAGTGCATATCTGTTAAAAATTGAGTTATACTGATAAGAATGATATGAGGAGAACAACAATACAGAGTCACAGCAGCTGGAACTAATGGGCTGCTTCAGTCAAATGACTCGATTTCAGGGCAACAATCACAGAATCATGCAAAATTGAGCATAGTCATAATAATATAAATGATAATGCTGCCCCAAACCTCAAACATGACTGCCTATAAAACAACAAAATAAATGTATGGAAATGTCAGTATGTTGTTAACCACAACATGTACATTTGTTTAATGCTGTAAGCAAATAGCAAGCTAGGTATTTTGCTTGCTAGCTGGCTAATGGTGGCTAAACAAATTTTTAATGCCTTTTTGTGCTTCAATTCACATCGACTACATTATGAAAATTTAAAAGGGCATTGACTGACCAGCATATGACTGTTTTGATTGAAGGAATAGTTTGCCAAAATCTGAAAGATTGCTGAAAATGTACTCACCCTGAGGCCATTGATGTAGATGAGTTTGTTTCTTCATCAAAACAGATTTGGAGAAATTTAGCATTACATCATTTGCTCACCAATGGATCCTCTGCAGAATGGGTGCCGTCAGAATGAGAGTCCACACAGCTGATAAAAATATCATAATAATCCACAAGTAATCCACATGTCTCCAGTCCAACAACAAACATCTTGTGAAAAGTAAAGCTGTGTGCTTGTAAGAAATAAATACATCAAGGCATTTTAACTTTAACAAATGACTTATTGTATGGGTATATATATATATATATATATATATATATATATATATATATATATATATATATATATATATATATATATATATATATATATATATATATATATATATATATGCATACACACACACACACACACACACACACACACATATATATATATATATACACACACACACACACACACACAATGACACACACAATGACTTTTTTTTTTCTTCTTCTTAAGTTCTAAAATATGAAAGTGCAAACTGGCCTGTAAGTACATCAAGTTGAATGATAAAAGAATTCACAAATTAAAGATTCATGTAATTTAAATGAATGAATTTGTGCCAAAGCCCCACATAGTCTGCTGTTGTGCTCACAGTGTGACCTAAGTATTGAGAAATGGGTCTTAGCGATTGTTAAAAAAAAAAGTCCTGTAAAGTATAACAAATTATGTATCTTTGTATACGCGGCTTGAATGTGTTCATTTTGGCCTCTGAAGTTGACTATCTTTCTAAACGACCGTTTAGATTTATTGTTTGCATAGTTGATGTACTGTGTAATATTTAGAATAAAAAATGATGTAGACGTACTAATGACAGCTGTGAAGGTCGGCTATAAAACGGTAATGTGATTTATGTTTATCCAGAGACGGAGCATTTACTCTTCAGGTGACAAACTCATCTTTTAATTTGAATCATTTGCTTTTATTGTGCTGTGTGATATTTAAAAGTAATATTGTTTATGTAAATCATATGTTAAGGGTTATAGGGAGATTAGATGGATTTGTTTTTGGAATAAACAAGACGGAGCTCTGTTCTGTATTTTATTTTATCTTTTTTCATTGAACAGAATTAGCAGTTTACTTGAAAGTCAGCTTATCGTTTGAATTACTCAGTGAGTGTTAATATACCTTGAGGTTTTATTTCAGCTGGTTGTGGTTTAGTGTCCGTATAGTCTGACTGTTAACTGTTTGTGCCTTTGGATCTTAATCACACTACTATTTATTTTGGAGTGAGAACTTGAAAGCAGAGAACATGATGAATAACTTCACCATACATCAAGCATCTACAAACCTCACAACATTTCAATTAAAAAAAAAAAAAAAACATGGTAGAAATCTATGCGTCAGGCATCAATCTTCTTATGCACGCCTGTGTTATACTTTTCATCATCACAGGAAATGGAGTTGCATCCAGATCTTCAAACTCAATCTCTGTTTGTGAGATTGTGTTCTTATATAGTTTTATCTCATTCTGATAACTACAGTAAACATGGTTCTCATGCATGTGCCTTACACTATAAATGGAGTTTTTACTGCTCGACACAATATTTTTCGATTCTTTGGTTTATTCGTTTAATTTGTTTTATGGTGGCTGGTCTTGTACGGCCTGTTCTTTATCTGCATCGCACTGGGAGACTCTTTTATCGCTGTTCATCATAAAACCTAAAAATGTATTGAGCCTGTAACCCTTTTTCCCACTTGGTGTATTACTGTATGTAATCTTGAGATATATGTATATGTATATTTGATCTTATTTTATATATAACAAAAAGGCTTGTCAATATAATCAATAGCCCATGTGTAGTAGATTACTGGGCTTTGCATCTGCGGCTTAAATGTGTTACACTTAGCATCCCATATTGAGCATTATGGTTTTTGAAACTCATTATCCCCCCTTATTGTTTGCATAGCTGCTATTCTGTGTATTGTAGAATATAAAATCATGCACATACACTTAATATCAAGTGTGAAGTCAGACTATAAAACAGCAGTGAAATGTATTTCATTTCAGAGAGACTGGACATTCACTCGTCAGGTGACTTACTCTTCTTTTCTATCTGATTCTTTCTTTTATGGTGTTAAGAGATGTATAACAATTCCACTGTCATGTTATAAGGGTTACGGGAAGGTTAGATGGATTGCTTCTAACATGAAAAGGGCTGAATATTTCTTTATTGAACTGACACAACAGTTTATTTGAAACCAATTACTCACAATCGTTTTATTAACTCAATTTGTTCTCATTTTTTTCTCTTTAGATTTCAATTGCAAAATTATTATTCCTATGTTATTTGAGTTTGTGGACACAGAAGACAGACCTGAAGAAAATGAATAATTCTTCAGTGAACTTCACCACACCTGAAGCATCCACCAACCATGAAACTGAAATGCTAGAATGTTATACATCAGGCTTTAATTTCATGACTGGTTTTCTTATACACTCCTATGTTCTGTGGCTCATCGTTAAAGGAACTGGAAGTGGAGTCGCATCTGAGTATTTAAACCTTAATCTCTCTGTTTGTGAGATCATGTTCTCTCTGAATTGTTTATTAAGTATTCTGATAAATGCCATAAGATTTCATGGATTCATGAAATTACCAGCATTTCTACAAGGACTTGCGTTCACTGGGCGTCCTCTGTTTCAGTGTCTGATCTGTGTTGAGCGTTACCTGGCAGTGGTTCATCCTGTAACCTTTCTGAAGTACAAACCTCTCAGATATAGAGTGATCTGCTGCACTATGGTCTGGATAATCACTCTTGGATCATGTTTGTTCTGCCTGTTTTCTTCAATCTCAAATACTTTTTATATCTATTCATGGTTTTTCTCGATCCAGTTGCTACTTTTACTCTCCATCCAGTTGTTTTGTCTTGTGGCTGTTCTCAGAGCTCTGAAGCAGTCAGGACCAGGACAGAGAGGGAGAGAGAGAGAGGAGGAAAACCACATGAAGAGAAGAGCGTTTAATATCATTCTTATAACTACAGTGAGCATGGTTATCATGCTTGTGCCATACACTATTACTGGACTCGTCACTGCTGTGAAACAATTTTATTCAGCACTATGGACTATCAGTTTTCTGTGTTTTATGCTGGCTGGTTTTGTACAGCCTGTTCTTTACCTGCACCGAACAGGGAAACTGTTTTGCCTCGTTTCCTTCATAAAGGCTAAAATGCAGTTTAGATCTAATTCTGAATGACATTTATAGTGTTTCTCCAGTGTGATTAGATTGCCCGTCAGTTTGGCTCCCAGACCACATTATTTGTGTTTATTTGTTATTTGTCTTCTGCACTTTTATTGGGATAACAGAGTCAATATAAGCCTATACTGTGTATATAATGTACTCTTATAATGTTTACTGAAATTTGTGCATCTGTGCTGAGAATATATATTTCACATCAATTTGTGATGAGAAAGGACTGAATGACTTAAATATTATAAATAATATTAAATATTTCCAGTCCAGTTGCTAAACAAAATAGTTCAAACCTTGTAAATGCAATGAGAACACAAATGCAAAAATGTTCAATGACATGTTCTTTGAAATAACTGAAGGTGTTTTCATTTTAATTTAAAACATAAATAAATACTATTAAGTAAATACTTTAACGACTCTTCAATATTCATTCATAACTTCACGTTATAATAAAAATTAACTCTGAGTTCCAGCAAATATATATCTATAATTTTGTATGTTTAACAAGGTTAATAATAATGAAGGCAATGCACTAAAAAAAAAATAGTGATACTGTATGTGATATAACTGCCAATGTCTGACGCACCTACACACTCAGGAAGAAAGATGTCATTGGCGAGGTACTTTTTAAGTACTAAAATGTACAGTACACTTTAGACTTTTTAGGTACAAAGGTGTACCTTTTGAAAAGGTACCCTCCCAATAGACAGCTTTTGTACTTTTCTTTTTTCTTTTTTTTTTTTTTCTGAGAGCGTAGACTAGACTCAATCATTTATAATGTTTTCACAGCCATTTTGCAATATTAGTTAAAAAGCAGAACTGGGATAGTAAATTAAATTACTGAAAAAGAATGAAATAAAAAAAATTAGACTTGCCAAGCTAGTTCAGGTATAGCTTTGCATTTCAAGCCGTAAAATCAGGCTTCAAAACAGCACAGAAACAACATTCACTGTTCAGGTGATAAATCTGATTTCTTTTATTGTGTTGACCCTGCTATGTTTGTTGTCAGTCTTACTATTATCAGTTTTTTTCTTTATTGTTATTAAAGTAATAATTTACTTTAATAAACAGACTGAGTAAATTACTAGAATTATATTTAAGTCATTTACCATTGATGGAGTCATTTATCAATTTGTTGGTAGAATTACACATTGTGGTTGTAACCCACCACATCCAGTTGTTTTGTCTTGTGGCTGTTCTCAGAGCTCTGAACAGTCAGGTCCAGGAAGAGAGAGAGAGGAGACCCCCATTAAAAAAGAGTGTTTTATCTCATTCTAATAACTATTGTTAGCTTGATTATCATTTATGTCCCAACTGCTATCAGAGGATTCCACAGGGTTCCGACTCTGGATAAGTAGTCATTTAATTTTATTCTGACTGGTTTTGTGCAAGCTGTTCTTTTTTGCACCGTATTGGAAAACTTTCCTGTCTCTATTCCAACAACTGATGTTGCACAATTTTTGCATTGCATCCATGCTTAATAGTAAGCATATGTGTAGTGGTTTGTTTAATGTTTGTTTTACAAAATAAAACAATCTCTGACAACTAGTCATAATTTTCCATGGTGCATAATAAATCAGTCAAAACAAACAATCAGCTGTGATTTTCAGAGAATAAGTATGCCATGGAAGTACAATATGAGCAGAGGGAAAACTAATGTTTTCTTCTGTTCACATAAGAACAGCATATAAGTGAAAGGTTAAATTAGAGCAGTTTAGCAATGCACACTTTCAGATGAAAATATTCCGAAATGAAGTGCTCTGCATGTTTTTATTTAAACAAATAATACAAAAAATCGGGCTATCTGTCTTTTTGGCATATTTTGTTTAATAGGAAGTGCAGCCAATGAACCTACATTATTCATAAATACCCTAGTAGCAGCTGTGAAGCCAGTCTATAAAACACAGCACAGAGATTTACACATCCAGAAAGACTGGAGACAAACTCTTCAGGTAAAAAACATGTCTTCTGAATAATTTCTCTTTTTCTTTATTTTTCTTTCTTTCTCTTTCTTTCTTTATTTATTATTTATTTATTTATTTATTTGCTTAGTAATCTATTACAAATGGCATACTTTATAATACAAATCATACTTTCAAGTCTTTTAATGTTTGAATACTCTGATTTAAGTAGCAGAAGAGAATAGATTCTCTTTAAAGTATGCCTACTTTCATTTCGTTTGAGTATTTGTGACTTTGCAGTGTGAAAAACTTTAATTTACACAATGTTAACACACTTCCATACCACTAGCAGCTACTTTTTCAAACTATAAGCTGAGGAGATAGACAAAGAAGAAATGAACGCCACACTTGAAGCATCCACAAACTTCACATCCATGCCACATTCCCTTTTGCAAATGAGCAAAATAGACATGTTTGTGTATATCATGAATTCTCTGTTTGGTTTTCCTATGCACTCGTACATTATATGGCTCATCGTCACAGGAACAGGAAGTGGAGTTGCATCAGAGTCCTTCAACATCAATCTCTCTGTTTGTGAATTATGTTTTTCATTCAATTGTTTGTTAATGGCACTGTCAAATGTTGTTCACAGTCTCGATGTGTTAAAAACACCTTTAATTGGTATTTCCATCACTGGTCGTCCTCTGTTTCAGTGTCTGATGTGTGTTGAGCGTTACTTGGCAGTGGTTCATCCTGTAACCTTTCTGAAATTCAAACCTCTCAGATATAGAGTGATCTGCTGCATTGTGGTTTGGATATTCAGTTTAGGCTCCTGCTTGTGCTGCATGTTCACTATAGTCTATAACATTCATGCATTTATATGGTTCTTCTCACTACAGTTCCTTCTCTTCCTCCCCGTCCAGTTGTTTTGTCTTGTGGCTGTTCTCAGAGCTCTGAAGCAGTCAGGACCAGGAGAGAGAGGGAGAGAAAGAAAGGAGGAAAACCACATGAAGAGAAGAGCATTTTATATCATTCTAATAATTACTGTAAGCATGGTCATCATATTTGTACCATTAACTTTTGCAGGCTTCTTCATTATTTTCACAACTCTGAACACAGATCATTACATGAGATTTGGGTTTGCTTGTTTTGTTCTGGGTGGATTTGTGCATCCCGTTCTTTTTCTGCACCGGTCTGGGAAACTCTCCTGTGTCTGTTCCTCATGAAACAAAAACTGTAACAAAACATTGTTACTAAACAACCTAATATTACAAAAGTAAACCTTGTTTTGTATTTTACTGCAATAAATAACTCTCAGAGTTACTAATGTGAATGGAACTTGCTGAATAATGTTGTCTTCTGAATTTTTCTGAAAGATTGTAGATCAAGTTGTGTGGTTCTTACAGTTCTTCATTTATGTAATTGGAAGCTTCTTGAGTGATTGTTTGTCAAATAAAAACTATCTCAGACAAAGGCTCACCTGTTTCCATGTCAGGTGTTCATTCAAAATAAGACTTTAGACAAGTGCATATAAAATGGAACAGAATATGGTTTACACAGATAGGTAAAATGTTGGTAGGGGGCTATTTGTCACAAGTGCTGCATCTTAGCAAGAATTTGAATCCAACAAATCCAATTAATCAAATGCACATTGACTTAAGCAGTATTTATTTATTTTATTGCTCCAAACACCTAATTCAAATCGCAATATCTTCTTTCTTTTTTGGTCATAAGCAAAGACAATAAAATCGCCATACATTTAGAAAAGATTGAACTATATACTGAAGGTAGATTTTAACTGAAAGGTGAAATTTTAACTGGGTTCCTGTGTGACAATTTACCCCAAATACTGTAGTGTGACAATAAAGATTTATTATGAAGATTTAGAGTGATTTAAAGGTGCAATTTTTGAAAAACTGTTTTGACCACAGTGTCGGACCGTATCCCAAAAAACACTTGTAGCCAATCAGCAGTAAGGGGCGTGTCTTGTTGTGATAGAGAGAAGAGAGTGCTCAATTTAAGTTAACAGGACGGATATTAGCAGATAGATTATATATAGAGAGAAATGAAAGATAAAAAAAGGAAAATATTGGAGAAACGAAACATTACATCTATTAAAGATTAGTGGTGAGCGCACATGTTATGGTTTGTTTAGTGTTGGTTTGATAAATAAAAATAATTAATCACCTGTTTCCATGTAAGGTGTTCAATATGAAAAAAATATTTTAGGACAAGTGCATATGAAATCAGTATAAACATGAGGGTCTTCAGAGCAAAATAAGTAGGCCTACACCAATGCACAACAAGACAGCACAGACTTAAGAAAAATTAATAACACAGTATATAAAAATATAAAAAAGTTTTTTTTTTTCTGCTGCCGCAATTTGTGACAGCAGCATTTGATTTGAAATATGCGGGGATATATGTCTTTTTGAACCTCATTTTAAACATTTGCATGTTTAGTGTTTTAAATGACATGCAACCAAGAAGCTTTCCACATATTTCTGGTGATGCATTGATTTCAGTCACAGCACTTATATAGGCTATACACATCCAGAAGCTTTGGACATCCGCTCTTCAGGTGACAAACATTTTTCAGTAATTTCTGTATATAATTTGTTTTTCTTCCTCTCTGCTTAATATACTTATAGCCTGGGTATATAAATTAATTTCAAGTAAAATCCGCAGTGACTGACATTGTCCCACTTAGCTATAAACAAAATCGACGATTATCTTAAAGCTTCCACTAATAATAATATATATATGTCTATAATTTAGGCCTACAAAACATCGTGTAGCAACAATAGCTAATTAATGCTGAAGCCGTCATAGATCATTTTCATTACAGTCCATATCTGAAACGATAATTGCGTTTGTATGAAAGAGCGCAAGTCCGAGAAAGCAATACGAGATGTGGACGTGGAGTCGGTTCGCCAATAACTACGATGTTAATATTAGTAAATATCTGACCCTAGATTGGCCAATCAGTGTCGAGTACTCCAAGAGCAGTACATTTACAATTATGCTGTGATAGGATTTACTAGCGCTTTTATACAGACATTTAGAAATATAAATAGAGTGATTTGGAATATTACCTGCACATTTGATTAATTATGACTTTTTTGACTGCAGTCTGAATTGCATGTTAATTCACATACCTCGCAAATGCAAAGAAAGGAGAAAATTAGTATTATTCATATCACTGCGAACAAACACAAACGAAATGTATGTGAATTAAGAAAACATGTTCAAGTCATTTAATATTCATGTGTTTTAGAATTAGTGATTGAAACTTAGAACTGTTTTAACTAGTTCAATCTAAAATGCATATTAATTCATAGCCTACATATTAATATTTCTCCATTCTTATATACTGCATTTGCAACTTTTTCTGCTATTTTAGAAACAGAAGAAATGAACTTCACTGAAGCAACCACAAACTCCACAACTTTGGAACATTTGCTTCAGCCATCGAGCATTGTAGACATGTTTGTGTGCAGCATGAATTTCCTGTTTGGTTTTCCTGTACACTCCTATATTATATGGCTCATTGTCAAAGGAACAGGAAGCGGTGTTGCATTAGAGTACTTCAACATCAATCTCTCTATTTGTGAATTATGGATTTCTTTCAATTGTTTGTTAAGTATACTGTCAATTTTTGTTCAGCTAACAGCACTGTCAACATTTTTATTTGGAGTAACCGTCGCTGGCCGTCCTCTGTTTCAGTGTCTGATGTGTGTTGAGCGTTACCTGGCAGTGATTCATCCTGTAACCTTTCTGAAGTTCAAACCTCTCAGATATAGAGTGATCTGCTGCACTGTGATCTGGATAATCACTCTTGCCTCTTGTTTGTGCTGCATGTTTACTTCGGTCCTAAATAACTTTATTTGGTTTATGTGCTTGTTCCCGATTCAGTTCCTTCTCTTCCTCTCCATCCAGTTGTTTTGTCTTGTGGCTGTTCTCAGAGCTCTGAAGCAGTCAGGACCAGGAGAGAGAGGGAGAGAGAGGAGAAGGGAAGAAAACCACATGAAGAGAAGAGCATTTTATATCATTCTAATAATTACTGTAAACAATTTCAACACATATGAACAAATAACATTTCAAGACTCCTTCACTATCTTCACACATACTAACAGAAATCATTTCAACACTCTCTTTTTCTCCACCTTACTTTCAAACTCTACGCATTTATATGGTTCTTCTCACTACAGTTCCTTCTCTTCCTCCCCGTCCAGTTGTTTTGTCTTGTGGCTGTTCTCAGAGCTCTGAAGCAGTCAGGACCAGGAGAGAGAGGGAGAGAAAGAAAGGAGGAAAACCACATGAAGAGAAGAGCATTTTATATCATTCTAATAATTACTGTAAGCATGGTCATCATATTTGTCCCATTCACTTTTGCAGGCTTCTTCACTATTTTCACACATATGAACAGAGATCATTTCAAGAGTCTTGGGTTTGCTTGTTTTGTTCTGGGTGGATTTGTGCATCCCGTTCTTTTTCTGCACCGGACTGGGAAACTCTCCTGTGTCTGTTCCTCGTGAAACAGAAACTGTAACAAAACATTGTTACTAAACAACCTAATATTACAAAAGTAAGCCTTATTTTGTATATTATTGTATATTATCCAGTTGTTTTGTCTTGTGGCTGTTCTCAGAGCTCTGAAACAGTCAGGACAAGGAGAGAGAGGGAGAAAGAGGAGAAGGGAAGAAAACCACATGAAGAGAAGAGCGTTTTATCTTATTCTAATAATTACTGTATGCATGTTTATCTCATTTGTCCCATACATTCTTGCAGATGTTTTTGCATTTTATAATTAATAAAAAGAAAACAAGTAGAAAGAGTAGAAAAAGAATAGGGAATGCTAGTGTTAGACGGTCATTTTTAGATAATTAAAAAAAAAACCAAGTCAATAGAACAGAAAAAGAATAGATAATGCAAGTGTTAGAAGCTCATTATTTATAATAAATAAAAAGAAAATAAGTAGAAAAAACAGACAGAGAATAGAGAATGCTAGTGTTAGAGGCTCTTCTTTCTTTATAAATAAAAAAGTAGTTAGAATAGAAATAGAATAGGGAGTGCAATTGTTAGAGGGTCAAGTTTTTTAATAATAATTAAAAAAAACAACAACAAGGAGATAAAATTAGACGTAGCATTAGAGTAAAGAGTGCTAGAGTTAGAGGGTCAAATGAAGATGAAAGAGATGTGTTTTCAGCCATTTCTTGAAAATATTAAGGACTCAGCTGCTTGGATTGAATTGGGCAAGTCATTCCACCAGGAGGGAACAGTAAATGTAGAAGTCCATGAAAGTTTTATCATAGGTGGAATGCAAAAGATTCAATACAAGCATTTCAGTCAAATGTAATTTATGCAATATTTCAAACCTTTAACCCACTTGGGGAAATCAACCCATGACAACAGTTTAAAAGTAGCCCAATTCTGTGGAAAAAACGCGGACTTGGCAACCCTGCATCCAACAAGAGCTGCAGGAGTCATATTTGACTGATCACAGGTCGAGAAGAAGGAGAGATGACTGACAAGACCATGCTGGAGTATTTGCTGCTCAAAAGATCCTGAACTTACTGACACATATTTGATCTTGTAAGATGTGCTCCCTTTACACAGAGTGCGTGTGGTTGCGAAATCGAAAAGTAAGGAAAAATATTTAAATACACCAAATCCTGAGAGCGGCTCCCTGATGCGCCGAAATTATTAGAATGTTTAAAGGAGTGGACACGAAAATCGCGGGAGCGAAACACATGTTGCGGGAGCAGGCGGCAATGGTCAGAGATTCAGTGGGAGCGGGATTAAGAAAACAGCCGAATCCCGGACATTTTGGGCAGTTAAGAAATCCCGGCCGGACGCATATTTGTAGGTCCAAAAAGAGGACATGTCAGGGGGAAAGAGGACGTATGGTCACTCTAGGGTTACTCATGTAAAATGAAGTTGGTGAATAATTTTGTCTTTAATTAATTCCTTGTAAAGATTATAGATCATGCTGTGTAGTTTTTACATCTGTTAAATATGGAATTGGTAGTGAGTGCATATGTTATGGTTTGTTTAGTGTTTGTCAAATAAAAAATAATTAATCCCCTGTTTCCATGTCAGCTGTTTGAAAATAGTTTAGACATGTGCATATAAAATTAGCTGAAACAAATTCATAAACATGAGGATCTTCAGAGCAAAATTATTACAACAACACACAACAAGACAGCAGGTACTCCCATCAAGCACAAATGTTTGGTTTATTGTCTTTAAGTTAATAAATAAAAGTAAACAATTTTATTATTAAACTTATTTTAAAGAAACAGAAAAGTGGATAACACATGTGAAAAGAAATTATTATCTGACAATAATAAGGTATCTGACAAAGTTTGTGACAACTTACCCCACTTAGTGTGGCAACATTCCCTGCTGTCATAAAAGGGGTATATGCAACTATTTAGAGCAATCTATCTTAAAAAAAAAAAAAAAAACTTTTACATTTTAAATATTCCAAAGTGCATTATTTTCTTCACAGCTGATACAAATGAGGACTATCTGTCTATTTGAACCTCATTTTAAATATTTGCATATTTGGAGTTTTAAATTACATGTTACCTAATAAGCTTTCCATATAATGCACTTGATTTTGTCCACAGCACAGAGATTATTACACATCCAGTGGCTCTGGACATCCACTCTTCAGGTGACAAACATTTTTGTGTCATATACACTACCAGTCAAAATTTTTTGAACAGTAAGATTTTTGATGTTTTAAAGAATTCTGTTCTGCTCACCAAACCTGCATTTCTTTCCAAAATACATCCAAAATATCCCAAATACAGCAAAAACAGTAATATTGTGAAATATTTCTACTATTGAAAATAACTGTTTTCTATCTGAATATATTTTAAAATGTAATTTATTCTTGTGATTTCAAAGCTGATTTTTTTAGCATCATTAAATATATGTATGGCTTATATATTCTGCTTAATACTTAACAGAGAATGCAAATTCGGTGTACATAAGCAAATTAATTTCCTGATCACACGTCTGGGTTTTTTTTTTTTTTTTTTTTTTTTTTTTTTTTTTTAAATGACCGACTGAATATACTTTTTTATACTTGTAAGTAAATAGGCATGAAATACCTGTATATAATTTTAAGACTTCCAAAAAAATGAGACTCAAGATGGCGAATGTAAATTTTCCACATTTTTCTCTGTTCAAATGTTCTAATGTTACTTGTGTTTTCCACATTAAATATTTAAATACGGGGTATTTTATGTAATGTGCGGTATTATACCAAGCACATACATCCTTGTGACAGTGTGGCATGTCAGTCGAGAGATTTATGTTAATCCATTACGGCATTCAATCTTTTAAGTTTTAATTCTGTTATGCTTGAATTATATATTAACAATATCTTTGTGGTTATGTTGATGTCAGCAAGTCCCAAGATTCTGGAAACTACAATAAACTGGAGATGGTATGACAAAATGTTAGATTTTAGATGTTAGATTATGATTTTTTTTATCATACAGTGTATTTTTTGGTACTCAGTATTTATCATTTTTATAGTGGTTAATGAGTGCTGATCAAAAACTTTCACATTTTTGCTGTCACCACATTGCAATTCCACAAATACATGAATGTATTTAATATGCTTATTTGTGCACTTGTGAACAGATGAATGACTCCATTTAATATTTTTTGTTGTTGTTTTGGACTATTACATCGAGGGTCTGGTTCTAACAGATTACACCAGTAATTTTACGTGTTTATAAGTCTGTTGGATGCCCAATGAACGGATGAATGAATGATCGAAGCGCCCCCTGACGGTAAAAGCTTAGTCCGCTTAGACACGGGTCTGCAGTGAGCACAGGTGTTCTTTTGTTTGTTGTGGTAAGGTCAACTGAGTTGATACTAGAGATAGCGAGGATTAAATATGGAATCGACCAGTTTGAAAGGTCAGTGACATTCTTTTTTTTTTTTAAAGTATTTAGCGTTTTCTTTGACATTGCTAGCTCTTTTTTTATTGTTTGTAGGGATAGTTTGAAAAGTGGGCGTTGTACTAAGTAGGCTTGGCGCAGGGCAGACGCACACTTGCTCACTGTTTCAATGGACTGTTCTCAACTGCCATTCCATGACAAAAAAAATAGGAATTCACCTTTGTCGGGTTGTAGTCCTGGGGTTCAAACAGAGCTTCATTTGTCAGTGGCTTCTGGAATGCTTATGTATTGCACCTGTAAGGTGATACCATGTATGTATTTGCCCTAGATTATGTTGAATATGAGATCATCTCAAATTGAATGATACGTTTTGGTCTGCAGACAATTTCAAAACAGTTTGGTGCTTATCTAGGTAACCAAGGGCCCCTCGCTGTCTAGATGCTATCAGACATATGCTTTCACGTCACTTAATATTGTTGCTTTAGTACATTTTTACAGATCTACCTTTTCATAGTAGCACTGTCACAGAACACAGTTGGTCTTTAGAAGGAAATATGATGTCAGTTTATTTGCATGACAACTTTCAACACCTCATTACAAATTCGTCAACAACAGAGGACAAAAACAAACTTTTTCTGCCTTTTTGTAATTTTGTTCATATTTGTGGACAACAACACAGGACCAAAGTAAAATAGCCAAATACATTCAAACAGATTTATTCTTTTTTCTAATGTGTGTTATTTATCTGGTTTACTCTGTACAGTCCCAGAATGTGATGTGACGTGACATACAGCCAAGTATAGTGACCCATACTCAGAATTCGTGCTCTGCATTTAACCCATCCAAAGTGCACACACACAGCAGTGAACACACACACACCGTGAACACACACCTGGAGCAGTGAGCAGCCATTTATGCTGCGGCGCCTGGGGAGCAGTTGGGGGATCGGTGCCTTGCTGGAGCTCAATTGTGGTATTGCCGGGCCGAGACTCGAACCCACAACCTTAGGGTTAGGAGTCAAACTCTCTAACCACTAGCCTACAACTTCCCACGACTTCCCCCGGGATGTTCTGGTGGACTAACACTTGTATCTCATTCATAGATCACAGTTGTGTTTTTTGACTGCACACAGTGGAGATGAACATCTCCAATGAGATCTTCGCAACTGATGGGTCAAACTCCTCCAGTTACTTATTTTACAATGGGTTTTAATATAACCTCAATTATGGATTATATCACCATTATGTGGGGTCTTCCTATTAACTCCTATGTGATTTGGAAGAGCACTTCGCAGCATTTCGACCTCGACACAGTAATATCATCACTCCTGAAAGGGAGTTTTTACTATGCCAAGGTCTATTTGCACTATGCTAGTCGATTGATGTGTGACATTCATGAGAGCTATAGAGAGCAGAGCAGATGGCTCCTTATGCTTTCGAATTGCTCTCGCACCTACTTTGGTGTCTTTTTTGATGGGTGCGCAGTGACGCTTCAGGTCAGACGAACGAACAAACACGTGCGCTTATTTGCATTGCTTTGATCGTTCCCTGTAGATCTCACCTTCTCATGTGCAGCCGCACGATTTGTTGATTATGTACATGTTATGTTGGATGTTTTAGGCAATATTAAAATCCTGGGCAGGACATGGCACATATGAATGGCGCATATGGCCACCCTAATACATGATCATCCCATAGCACATCTACAGGTGGAGCTGGGGAAGGTGGAGGGTTTCTGAAGTGCGCTGCAAACTGCTACCACAAGCATTAACCAAATATTTGAATGTTGAGCAGCTAGCTCATTGGATACCGATACAGGAGAGAACCAATCAGCTGTGACGTGTAATAATGATGTCATCATGTCATATTGCGATAGATCTATCGGACTGCGCCATCTAGAGTTTCATGCCAGAACTTTGTATCTAATAACATTTAATCACAAATAAAACACACATATATCGGAGAATGAAAAGTGATCTCTACTCTCTTTCTATCTTCTAATTTATTTTTGTAAGTTCTAGGGTACCTGGTTGTAAAAGTAGTCACAACTACCCCAAAACTATATTGTTTCAGTCATTTTAATTGCTGTCAGATAATATAATTTCTTTTACAAAATCATATCAGTATTTATTTGGTACAGAAAAAAAATGCTTATTGAGTAACAAGATCCATTAATTTTTCATTCATAACCAAATGCATGTCATTCATATTGTATTTCTGCCCAAAATGCTCTATATTAAAAAAAACATCTTTTTTTAAAATTTTTTTTAAAATGTGTTTTTTTTATTATTATTTTTTGTAAATCCATGTGAGGAGTATCTGTTTTTAGTATTTTTAGCTAGTGTTTTTTTTTTTTTTTTTTTTAATAGATGTTGCTCATGGATGATCCTGAACCACTTTTGTGAATTTCATTCTTCTTTTAATTCTAAAATGTTCATTCATGTTTGTTTGTGTAAAGGTACTGGTACTGCTTCAGTACATTTTACAGGTCCACTCTCTCAAAAACAAATAAAGAGAATATGATGTCACTTAATGTACTGCATTTGCATGTTAGGTTTTCAGGACACACCCCAGATATTAAAGCACAAGTTTTATCCCTATAACACATTAGTCAGACAGTCCTGCTATAAGCGATGTAGTATTTATATACTAATTTTAAAATATTTATTTTAATTTAGAAAAGTGCATAAGTAATTACACAATTTATACAGTAGACAACAGGACAGAGGTAAAGAGCTGATAAATGTCACTTGTTTTAATAAAATGTTTAATATATACTGGTATTTTTCCCTTTTAAATTAAATTATACAGAGCAATTTTTAATGAAGTTATTCTTTTGTGTATCTCTCATTCATAGATCACAGTTGTGTTTTTTGACTGCACACAGTGAAGAGATGAACATCTCCAGTGAGATCTTCACCTCAGATGGATCTAATGTTTCTGATTACTTATTTTACAATGACACTGTTTTGGAAACTGGTTTTGAAATGACCCCAGTGTTAAATATCATCATCATTCTGTTGGTTTTTCCTATCAACTCCTATGTTATTTGGCTTATAGTAACAGGATCAGGGAATGGACTTGCAGCAGAGATATTCAATCTGAACCTCGCTGTCTGTGAGATCTTCATATGGTTAGAATTTGTCTTGAGTCTGTTCACTTTTGAAGTTGAATATCTTTTTATAGTGTTGTATTTTTTAGATGGACTAGCCATTACTGGTCGTCCTCTGTTTCAGTGTCTGATATGTGTTGAGCGTTACCTGGCAGTGCTTCATCCTGTAACCTATCTGAAGTACAAACCTCTCAGATATAGAGTGATCTGCTGTGTTATTACCTGGGTGGCAAATTTTGTCTCTGGTGGGATTATTTCAATTCCATTCATATCCAGCTCAGTGTACTTTGGTGTGCTGTTTGTACAGTTCTTCCTCTTTTTCTGTATCCAGCTGTTTTGTCTTGTAACTGTTCTCAGGGCTCTGAAGCAGTCAGGACCAGGAGAGAGCGGGAAAGGCAGAGAGGGTAAAAACCACACAAAGAGAAAAGCATTTCTAATCATTCTAATAACTACCATAACCATGCTTATCATGTATGTTCCGCATATAGTTGTAGTAGCTCTTTACACTTCACCAACACTCCCTGATATATTCTCATCCATTAGCTTTGTTTCTTTTACTTTGGCTGGTTTGGTGCAGCCGCTTCTCTTTCTTTACCGGGTTGGGAAACTGCCCTTCATCAAATGTCACTAATTCTACTTTAATCATCATTAAGTCTCATTTTATACCATTCACCTATATATATATATATATATATATATATATATATATATATATATATATATATATATATATATATATATATATATATATATATATATATATATATATATATGATGTGGTTGGGCAAAATAATGTGAACACCCATTGCTACAGAGGTTAATATCATTTGCACATGCAGTGAGAAAAAAACAACAACTTAATATTATCTTTATATTTGACCGTGAGGAGGAATAGTGGTTGAAAACCAAATGGCAGGAACTGTCAAACACTAAGAATTGTGTCCACACAACACAAAACAACTGATGTGGAAAGAC
The DNA here is from genome assembly GCF_018340385.1 of Cyprinus carpio. Lineage (NCBI taxonomy): Eukaryota > Metazoa > Chordata > Actinopteri > Cypriniformes > Cyprinidae > Cyprinus > Cyprinus carpio. The sequence goes on along the minus strand of NC_056617.1, from coordinate 5,599,579 downwards.
AGCAAACCTCAATATTCACCATGTAGATCCTATGTCCACAAAAAATGAACACAGAGGACTTCACAAAGCCACATCCATGAAAAAAAGAAAAACTGCAATTGTCAAAACTTCAATAACGGACACCAATGTTAAAATGCAAGAGAGACTGAGTCATGATTATAAAACCTGGACAGCTGGAGCACCACGATGAATGTCAGCATTTGCTCTATTCTCAAACCACTGTGTCAAGTCAAGCCAATGTCAATATTGTAACATAAATCATGTATGATTTTAATAAGCACTGATTTATAACCTTGGATGCAGTTGAGGTCAAGATTTATGAGGTAGAAGAAACCAATATCACTATTAAATACAACAATACAGAAGTTTTTTTGTCTTCATAAGCAGCAAAAAAATTTAGAAGGCTGTTTATGTTAAATATTAGTTTATCAAAACTTAACTAATAGACTACTAGCTCTTTCTTTAAATAAATAACAGAGAAAAAATAATTGAAAACAATGCAATGGACTTGGAGCAGAGTTCTTCAGCATCAACCTCGCTGTCTGTGAGATCTTCATATTTGTGGAATCTGTCGTGAATTTCTTCAGCTATAAATTCAAAGTTTTTTGGGAACTTTTCAGTCTTTTAGATGGACTCATCACCTCTGGTCGTCCTCTGTTAGAGTGGCAGTGGTTCATCCTGTAACCTTTCTGAAGTTCAAACCTCTCCGATACAGAGAGATTTGTTCAATTATTGTCTGTGGGGCAAGTTTTGTATCTGGTGGGTTCAATATAATTGTGACTTTGTTCTTTTTTCATATTGAATTATATATTGTTTCAGTCTTCGGACAGTCCTCCCTCTTCTTCTGCATCCAGTTGTTTTGTCTTGTGGCTGTTCTCAGAGCTCTGAAGCAGTCAGGAACAGGAGAGAGATGGAGAGAGAGAGAGGAGGAAAACCAGAAGTGCATTTTACATCATGAGAAGTGCGTTTTACATCACGAGAAGTGTGTTTTACATCATGCTAATAACTACTGTGACCATGATAATCAAGCATTTTCCGTTTTTAATTTCAATAATTCTAAGTAGCTTAGGAGGTATTATAGAAACATTCTCGCAAATACTGCTTGCATTTGTTTATTTTTGGCTGGTTTGGTGCAGCCACTTCACCTTTTCTACCAAACAGGGTTATACTTTTGTAAGGGAAACATGTAATTTAGCTCAAAGTGAATTAATAAATTTATTTATAAATCTAGAAAAGACTGTAAGAACAATGTTTTGTTTATGTTTTTAAATTTTAAATTTATTTCTGGTGTTCTGACCAATTAGACATTTATTGCTACTTAAACTATGCCCTAAAATTATGCAGTTTTCACTTCATCATAACAGCTTCTTTAATAAACTGCTCTGTTGCTTAGTTATGTGCATTCTTTCACCATTTAAACTGCCCTTTCATTCAACAGTATCAATAGTATTTTTAATGTAGCCTAAATTAAGCTTTCATTCTGTAGCAGCCAGCCAATTTGGGGCCTAATGTTGGGGTTTAGTTCTTGATAAACTTACATTTCCTATTAATGAAATAAATTTTCCTACAGTAACTTGGGTAGCAGGGTTGAGTGGCTGAGCCACCTGTGAGTGAGAAAGGTTAAAATCGCCATTTAGTCACATGATGAATCATGTGCTGTTCTGGTTTGAAATCATTGTAGATGACATGTTTTCGTAAACCCTTGTGACAGATGAGTATCTGTTTTCAGAATTTTAAATGAGTTCCTTTGTGAATAGGTAGTTATTAAAAGTACGTGATCCTTGAATTACTTTTGAGAACTTTGTGGTTTTGTCAATATTGAAGTTATAGTTCACTGACATATGTAAAGAGATGAACTGATTAACTTTTTTTAACAAGTCTTCTATCTTTGAAGCAAATATGATGCCACATAGTGCATTTGCATGTAATTTTCCATCTTCAGGACTCATGCCTGATAAATAAATGCAAGTTGCATCCCATTATCAGAACAACTTAGAAGGCAGCTATAAGTGACTATAGATATAACTTTGTCCACTATTTCATTTTGCTTATTTAATTTCCTTTTTTCCATTCCATCTTTATAGACAACACAACAAGACCAAGGTAAAACTTCAGTTCTAGTTCTAGTATTCTGTTTAGAACTATTTGTCTATTGTGTGTGATTTTAAGTAGTTTTGATCAGGTTTACTCTGTACAGTCACAGAATGTTCTAATTTTCTAATGCTTGTATTTATAAATCACAGTTGAAGAGATGAACATCTCCAGTGAGATCTTCCCCACTGATGGGTTAAATTTTTCTGATGACTTCTTTTACAACAGCACTGAGGAGGAAATTGGTTTTGCAGTGATTACAGTGGATATCATCATTGTTCTGTCAAGTTTTCCTATCAACTCTTATGTGATTTGGCTTATAGTGACAGGAACAGGGAATGGACTCGCAGCAGAGTTCTTCAGCCTCAACCTCACTGTCTATGAGATGCTCTTTTGTGTGCAGTGTCTCTTGAAACTTATCGACTACAATCATGGAAATCTTTGGACAGCTGAGTTTTTCTTTAATTCACTAGGTACCATGGGTTGTCCTCTGTTTCAGTGTCTGATCAGTGTTGAGCGTTACCTGGCAGTGGTTCATCCTGTAACCTTTCTGAAGTTCAAACCTCTCAGATACAGAGTGATCTGCTCTGTTATTGCCTGGGTTGCTACTTTTGTTTACAGTGGGATCGAAATTGGTTCTGTCTTCTTGTTTCTGGATAATGTTGATTCTATTTTCATCTTGGCACAGTTTTCCCTCTTCCTCTCCATCCAGTTGTTTTGTCTTGTGGCTGTTCTCAGAGCTCTGAAGCAGTCAGGACCAGGAGAGAGAGGGAGAGAGAGAAACAAGGAAAACCACATGAAGAGAAGAGCGTTTCTAATCATTCTAATAACTGCTGTGACCATGCTAATTAAATTTTTACCCCATATGATTTTAATGTCTATTCCTTTTTCAGTACATAATACTGAAACAGCTGTGTGTATTGGTTATGTTTGTTTTACTTTTGCTGGTTTGGTGCAGCCTCTTCTCTTTCTGAACCGTGTAGGGAAACTTCCCTTCTTTAAATGTCAGTAATTGTTCTTGAATTATCATTATGGAGTCTCTATAATCAATTTTCTGCAACTCCAACTGCATTATTAACATACAAATTTATTCAAAGTTATTTAGTCTTTTTTTTGTGTGTGATGCTACAAAAAAAAAAGTTAAAATTTTAGTTTTTGTAATGTAGTAGTTTTGTTTATTATGTTAATCACAGTGTAGTGATATTTCTACACAAATAAAGCACATTTAAATCTGAGAATGAAAAGAGATCTCTGGCTGTCTTTCTATTGTTTAAATAACTACCATAGAATAAATACAGTTTATGACATTAAATAAAATTGCTAATTGATTAACATGTTTTTTTTTTTTTTTTTTTTTTTTTTTTAATGATCTAAGTGTTTAGTATAGTCAAAAAAAATAAGACATCTAAAGTGAATCAATCCAAAATCACAATTTGGGTGGATACATTGTTTTGGTATTCATAACCATGTGCTTTTCGTGCTAGGTTGATAGTTTATCAAACATAAATAACATTTAAATCAGTCATGCAGCACTACAGCATATTGTATTTATGTACCGAACATGCTATGTGGTACAGTAAGTCACAGCTGTTGTTTTAGTTTGATTTATTGTAGCTAATGGGGTTTTCTGTAAATACATGAGGAGAGTCTGTTTTCAGTATTTTTATTGAGTTTCTTTGTAAATAAATGGCTAATGAAAGCAGGTGGTTATTTGGGGACAACTAGTCTTGTTGCTTTTAGATGATCCTGAATGTCTTTTGTAAGCTCTTTTAATGCTTAAGTGTTTATTATTTTGTGTAAAGATACTGGTACTTTTGCTTCAGGACATTTTACAGCTCCACTATCTCATTGTCAAATTTTACAGAACACAATCTGATTTTTATGAGAATGTGATGTCACTTCATGTATTTGTATGTAAAGTTTTCAGGACCTTTAAAAAAATTGCAACACTGTAGAAGACAGAACAGGGGTAAAGAGCTTAATGCTGCTTGTTTTGATTGAATAAAGTAATATTAATATATTATTTCCCGTGGATTAACGTGTATATCTAATTCATAGATAACATTTCTGTTTTTTGACTGCACACAGTAAAGAGATGAACATCTCCAGTGAGATCTTCCTCACTGATGGGTCAAACTCATCTGATCGCTTATTTTACAATACAATACTTTTGCACCAACATCAGTGCTAGATATCATCTTTTAATTTTAATTTTCCTATCAACCCCTATGTGATTTGGCTTATAGGGACAGGGAATGGACTTGCAGCAGAGTTATTCAGTCTAAACCTCGCCGTCTGTGAGTTCTTCTTATGTGTGGAATCAATGAATAATAAGACTGCATCTGTGCAAACATCACAGAACGACTGCAGCAAAGTAGCAGCAAACTTAAATATTCACCTTGTAGACCCTGTTTCCACAAAAACCAAATACAGAGAATTTCACAAAGCCAAACTTCTGTGAAAAACCTGCAATGACTTTTGCCCTGGTCAGAAATATTTTTGTATCTATCCATTATGGACAGTTTTGGAGAGAAGAGTGAAAAGCAGATGCCCTTCATCTCTAAAGCAACTGGCAGATTTTCTGACGGTGTTCAACTGAAGACTATTCAGAAACTGTATGAAACTAAGTTGGTAGTTTTATTAAGAACAAATGATGTCAAACCATAATAAAAAAATATATAAAATTATATAAAATTATATAAAATAAAATATTGCCTACTGTATTTCCCAGGTGTTCTCATCATTTTGTGTAACACTTGCTGAGTTTATATAAATGCAGAATGTAATGATTTTTAATTGAAATGAGTTCATAGTTAGAAATAAAGAACTGTATTGTAAAATAAATAAATAAGTAAGTAAATAAAATGTATATCAATTCAAGACAATGTCAACATTATAATACTTTTTAACCTGTTAGCCAGCACCCCCCATTATGGTACTCACAGCTGAAAGTGCCCTACCTAACTTAAAATTGTAACAGTTCCTTACTTCAGTGTGTTACACACATAATTTTGGTGTCTTTAGAAAGAAGACCCTTTGGGCTGTACTTTTGTTCAACCAAAGTTGATAATGCTCAAAAATATTTATATATAAAAATACATGAAATCAGTCCTGGAGCAATCTAGAAAAGTAATGGGTTAAAAGTCAAATGTCTCATGAGTTTCTATTTCAAATCTGAAGGAGATAACATGAAAAATGAGATTCCTGCAACCATTTTTCTGAGACTATGTCTAGCTCTCCATTGTCGCTGTGGGATCCCCTAACAATGGCTCTGTCTCCATCAGTCATCCCATGGATGTCACCGACCACGCCTACATCTTGGCTCCTCACTTCATCAACACCGCTGTGGTCTGTCGTCTTCACAGTACTCTGGGTCTGCAACATCTGGCCCCCATGGCTGCTCCCACCATCTGTGCCTCCGTGGAGTCTCTGCTTGTCTGCCTGCCTCTGCCTGCCTCTCTCCAGCCCTTCTCCAGCTCCTCGCCCTCTTCTAAAGCCTCCACCCTCTTTCCTGTATCTGTTTAGTCATTTTTGTTTCCAGGAGGGGGCGTTATGTCACAGACTTTCAGTTAATTTTCATCTTCATAAACTATTATGATCTCATGGACTTCTGATTGGTTATCTTCAATCACATGCTTTCCTTTGTTCAGTTTTCCCGCCACTCTTTAGTTGTCATGGTATTCATTTAATCAGCTCAGGTGTTAATCATTTTCATTCATTTGGTTTGAACTTAAGTTCCTGTCTGCACACTCTTCAGGGACTGGTATTGCTTGTGTTCTACCAACCTCTTATGCTATTTTGTATCTTTGAGTTTAATAAAACCCTGTTTGATTTATTCATCATCTTTGTCTTTATCTTGGACTACACGTAACAATTTCTGTGGTTGTGTCATTTAAACATAATATCCAATATCTGAAGATTTCTGAGGCTTTTATAAGTACATTTCTGTACTTTTGCTCCTTGATTGTGCAACGAGAATAGGTGTTATAGTTTAGGGAAAATATTTGTTTGATGTATTTTTTCCCTGCAATAACTTGAGTAACAGGGTTAAAGGTTAAGCTTGTAATCAACAATATCATTTGTTTAAAAAGGGAGAAAAAAAGAGTACAGTTTGTTTATTTTGTTTAATACTGTAGTTCATCAAACATATGTACTTCTCAAAATTAAAAAAAAAAAAAAAAACAATGGTGTTAGCTAGTCCCAGACCATGGATCTTGACCTTCTTGACAATTAAAATAATAAATGAATGTTACATTGTTGACATTCTCTTGACCTCATAGTTCTCTCTAAAATTAAAACTCTTTCATTATTTACCTCCCTTAATGAGTTCCAATATGATTTACTTTAAATCACAAGGTAAATCGTGCACACCTGGCTATGTTGTTTTTGAGCTTCTGACAGAAGAATATCAGTTTTCAGTATTCTGTATGCAGCAGGTGGCTCTTTGGAGTGTTATGGCATGCATTTTAAAATTATGTTGGATTCATGTCACTCGGATGATCATGAATGACTTCTGTGAATTTTGTCCTTTAACTTGTTTTCTCATGTTCTTTAAAGTTATTATGTCACTTGCATGTCATATACATGTATTTGCATGGCAGGGTTTTAGGACACGTCCCAGATTTTAAAGTGTGAGTGTTATCCTATGAACAGATCAAGTTGGAAGGCAAACAGCCCAGCAATAAGTGACTATAAATAGATCTATTTTTCTAATTTTCATTCATTCATTTTTTTTTTCTAATTTGCATGAAGCATATCACCTTTAAAGACAGAAAAGGGTAAGGAGCTTAAAACTCTCTGTCTCTCTGATTATCTGTTATTTAGAATAGCATTTTGAACATATGAAAACTAGAACTGTTCTCTTTTCTAATGTGTGTTATTTAAAGTAGTTTTGATCCGGTTTACTCTGTACAGTCCCAGAATGTTCAGATTTACTAACACTTGTATCTCATTCATAGATCACAGTTCTGTTTTTTGACTGCACACAGTGAAGAGATGAACATCTCCAGTGATATCTTCACCACTGATGGGTCAAACATTTCCAGTTACTTATTTCGCAATGGCACTGAGGTGGAGGATAATTTCAGTGGGATTCCAGTACTGTATCTCCTCAGTGCAGTTCTGGTTTCTCCTATTAACTCTTATGTTATTTGGCTTATAGTAACAGGAACAGGAAATGGACTTGCAGCAGAGTTCTTCAGTCTCAATCTTAATGTCTTTGAGGTCCTAATATGTGTGCAATCTGTTTTTATTTTTCTCTCTTATAAATTTAAAAATATCTGGATAGTTGTGTGTTTTTTGGATGGGCTCGCTTTCACTGGTCATCCTCTGTTTCAGTGTCTGATCTGTGTTGAGCGTTACCTGGCAGTGGTTCATCCTGTAACCTTTCTGAAATTTAAATCTCTCAGATGTAGAGTGTTCTGTTCTGTTATAACATGCATGTCAAGTTTGGTCTCTGGTGGTGTCAATACGTTTTTAATGCTCCAGTACATGTTGAGTTTTTTTATTTTCTTGTTTGTACAGTTTCTTCTCTTCCTCTTCATTCAGTTATTCTGTTGTTTGGCTGTTCTCAGAGCTCTGAAGCAGTCAGGACCAGGAGAGAGAGGGCGAGAGAGAAGGGAAGAAAACCACATAAAGAGAAGAGCATTTTATTATATTCTAATAACTACTGTGAGCACGGTTATATTATACGTTCCCTTTATAATTTTACTAGCTCTTTTTGGGTCAGCACAACCTGCTGACACAGTCTTCTTTATTATTTTGATTTGTTTTACTTTGGTTGGTTTGGTGCAGCCTCTTCTCTTCCTTTACCGGGTGAGGAAACTGCCCTACATCAGATATTAAAAATTCTACTTCAATCATCTCTATAATCCATCTTCTGTCATACTATTAAAATATTCAAATAAAAAAGTTATGTAATATTGATTTATAAAGATTTTACTGATCGTGTTTTAGGCTTTGAATGCATGAATTTCTTTTATCTAGGGATTTAAAAATATCCATTTAAAAGTATAATGTATGTAACTCTACTGTTTGTCATTATATAAAATAATAAAACGGTTTGCTGTGTAATTCAAAATAATATCTGAAGTGTGTCAATGCTTTTAGAGGGATAGTTTTTAAAAAAAGTAAGTGTTTATACTTGTACATAACATTTACAGGTCATTTTTAAGTTTAACAAAACGTTTTGTGATGGGGTAATTAGTGAGTTTGTGCCTGTAATATTTTCATGTGTTGCCAAAGTGTACCATATTTGTGGAATCACAGGCTAAGGTAAAAGAAAGGTAAATCGTGCACAACTGCTGATGTTGTTTTTGAGCAAAACCACAGTGACAGATGAGAATCTGTTTTCAGTGTTTTGTATGCAGCAGGTGGCTCTATGGGGTGTAATGGTGTGTATTTGAAAGTTATGTTGGTTTCTTGTCACTTGAAGGAATTTTGTCCTTCACTTAACATGGAAATGTTAACTTATTTTCTCATGTGTAAATTGTTGAGATGAATTGTCTTGCAAAGTTATGACGTCACTTGCATGCCATATAAAGGTACATGCATTTGCATGTCAGGGTTTCAGGAAACGTCCCCGATTTTAAAGTGTGAGATTCATCCAATGAACTGTTAAAGTTGGAAGGAAGACAATCCAGATACAAGTGACTACTAAATAGATATCTGTTTGCTTATTTGTAGATTTGTGTATTTATTAAATTGCATATCATCTTTACAGAGGTTAAAGGAAAAGGTAACGAGCCAAAAAAAAAAGTATTCTGTTCATTAAAATAGCATTCTGAACATGTGAAGACTAGAACTGTTCTCTTTTCCTATTGTGTTGTTTAAAGTAGTTCTGATCGGGTTTATTGTGTACAGTCTCAGAATGTTCTGGTTTGCTAACACTTATATCTCATTCATATATTCACAGTTCTGTTTTTTGACTGCACGCAGTGAAGAGATTAACATCTCCAGTGAGATCTTCACCACTGATGGGTCAAACTCTTCTGATTACTTCTTTTTCAATGACACTGTTTTGGAAAACAGTTTTGCAATGATATCAGTCTTATATATCATCATCATTCTGTTTGATTTTCCTATCAACTCCTATGTGATTTGGCTTATTCTAAAAGGAACAGGCAATGGACTTGCGGCAGAGTTTTTCAATCTGAACTTTGCTGTCTGTGAGATCTTCTTATGTGTGGAATCTCTCATGAATCAGTTCACTTATGAAGTTGAAATTCTTTGTATAGTTGTGTATTTTATATATGGACTCGCCTCCACTGGTCGTCCTCTGTTTCAGTGTGTGATCAGTATTGAGCGTTACCTAGCAGTGGTTCATCCTGTAACCTTTCTGAAGTACAAACCTCTCAGATATAGAGTAGTTTGCTCTGTTATTGTCTGGGTGACAAGTTTTGTCTCTGGTGGTGGCAAAATTATGATTGAAATGCTGCAGTCCATGCTGTGTTTCTTTATTTCTTTGTTTGTACAGTTCTTAATATTCCTCTCCATCCAGTTGTTTTGTCTTGTGGCTGTTCTCAGAGCTCTGAAGCAGTCAGGACCAGGAGAGAGAAGAAGAGAGAGAAACGAGGAAAACCACATGAAGAGAAGAGCATTTGACATTATTCTAATAACTACTATGACCATTTTTATCATGTATGTTCCCTATATAATTTTAGCAGTTCTTCAAATTTCAATGACTGTTTCTGATATATTCTCATCCATTAGCTTTGTTTCTTTTACTTTGGCTGGTTTGGTGCAGCCGCTTCTCTTTCTTTACCGGGTTGGGAAACTGCCCTTCATCAAATGTCAATAATTCTACTTTAGTCATCATCAAGTCCCATTCACCTATAAATGTATACAGGGGTTGGACAAAATAATGTGAACACTGATGGAGGTTAATAATATTTGTGTACACTACAATGAAAAAGCAAATGATTATCTTTTATTTGGCTGTGAAGAAGAATAGTGGGTGAAACCCGAGTGACAGGAACTAACAAACTCTAAGAAGAATTGTGTCCAAACAACACTACGCTATTGATGCAAAGTGACAGCAAACCTCAATATTCACCCTAATTCCACAAAATGGACCACAGAGAGCTTCACAAAGCCACATCCACGAAAAAGCTGCAATTACTAAAACTTCAAATCACAGACGCCAGTGCTAAACTGCAAAAATGATAATAAATCCTGGACAGTTGGAGCAACAAGATGAAGTTCAGCATCTGGTCTGGTCAGCTCAATCACCTAACTGAAATATTATCAAACTACTGTGGACAGTTTTGGAGAGAAGAGTGAAAGCAGATTCCTTTCGTCATCATCTTTAAAGCTGTTGGAGACCATTCAAAACCTGGAAGTTCTATTAAAAGTAAAACACCATTTATTAGCTATTTACATGTTTACATCACTTTTTCCAGTCCCTATATAATTTTACAATGTAATTATTTTTTCTAACTGATATTATTTTAAATTGATTATGTAGACAATGCAGGACCAGGAGAGAGAGGGTGGAGGAAAACCACATGAAGAGAAAAGCGTTAATCTCATTCAGATAACTACTTTAACAATTATTAAATATGCCCCCTATATAATTTTAATTAGTGTATTTACATTCAATAGAAAATGCTGACACACTCTTATTATTTCTGTTTCTTATATTTTGGCTGGTTTGGAGCAGCTTCTTCTCTTACTATACTGTAAAGTAATTATTAATTATTTCATTTATTATTATTATTATTTTTATTTATTTATTTATTTTGCACAGTTCTTCCTCTTCCTCTCTTTTCAGTTGTTCTGCTGTTTGGCTGTTCTCAGAGCTCTGAAGCAGTGTTTTATCGCATTCTAATATCTACTGTGACTATGCTTATCTTATATACTCCCTATATAGTTTTAGTAGCTTATTTTTGGTAATTGGAAACTGACACTGGCTACACTGGGAAATTGCCCTTCAATAAATATGAATAAATCTACTTTAATAATGATGATGAGCTCTGTATAATCCATTTTTTATCATCCTACTAAAAAATATAAATAGAAAGTTATTTAATGCTGATTTATAAAAATGTTATGTTGTTACTGATAGTGTTTGGTTTAGGGTTAGAATGCAGCTTTGGTGTTGCCATCTTATGACCAGTTGTGTCATGCTAATGTTGTTGTATAAACAGGTATAATATATGTAACTCTACATTTTTATAATGTAAAATTAATAAAACTTGGTGTGCTGTGTCAAACACATAATATCTAAAAATTAACGAGAATTTACAAAACAACTAACTTTATATAATTCAAATCCTAAAATACCAAAGGGTTCGGTATCAAATAAAAGACTTTACATGTCAGCTGATGTTAGATTAGTTAGTTTTTAAAAGACCAAAGGGTTCGGTATCAAATATATTTGAACAAAAAATTTTTTTCCCCCATACAATAAAAGCCAGTAAGTGCTAGTGATGTTTGGACCAAAATGTTCTTCAAAATGTCACCTTTTGAGTTCTGCAGCAGAAAATAAGTCATATGGGTTTGGAATGACATGACGTGGACTTAATGCTGACAAGAATGTAATTGAGTAAATAACCCCATTTGAGGAATTCTAAAAGTGTTTATAATATGGAGAAAACATTCAATAACAGGATTGTGTGCAATTAGTTCATACTTAAAATGTTAAAATTCTATAAAGTTATGCTGATAGATGATGTTCATAACCAGCTACTTTTCATAGTACTGTAGATTAATTTTATATTAGATTATATTTAGAAAGTACATAAAGGTCTTTCATTATATAACATAGGATTTGAGCCTTTAAAATAAGTCATAGTACACAACATTGATTTACTGGAAGTGCCACATGGTAAATCACATCTGTTGTTTGTTTGGTTTTCTTTGTAGCTGATGTTGTTTTTGTGAATCCATGAGCTGACTATCAGTTTTCAGTGTTTTCTATGAATTTATTTGTAATTGGGTGACCATTTAAAGTAGATGGTTTTATGAGGGTGTGACAGTGTGAGATTTTTGTGACATCTTGTCATTTTCTTTCCATGCCACTCATCTGATTCTGAATGACTTTTGTAAAATTTGTCTTTCAATGTTGAAATTTTAACTTATGCTGTATGCAGATACTGGTAATGTTGCTTAAAGATGTATTTTACAGCTTTATTGTCTTGTGCATAAAATTCTTACAAACCAAATAAGGTGTCACCTAATTTATTTGCATACCATGGTTTCAGGACTCTTCCTATACAATAAAATGCAAGATGCATCCTCTTAACACATCAGCTTTGAAGTCAGACAGTCCAGCTATAAGTGATTATAAATATAATATTTTTTCTAATATTTATTTATTTATTTATTTATTTAGTTAAAACTTTTTCAATTGCATGAATTATATCATCAACAGCAAAGAGGTAAAGAGTTGATTCATGGTGCTTGTTTGAGCAAAATAATTAAACATTTTGTGTTCATTAGAATAACATTTTGAACGTGGCAACTGAACTGTTGCTGAACTCATTTACCAATGTGTGTTATTTAAAGTAGTTTTGATAACATTAACTCTGTACATCCCCAGAATGTTCTGGTTTACATTTTCATTTATAGATATTTAGATCACAGTTCTGTTTTTTGATTGTAAACACTGAAGTAATGAACATTTTCAGTGAGATGTTCACCACTGATGGGTCAAAGTCCTCTGATCTCAACAGCACTGAAGTGGAAGTTGATTTTGAAGTGACCTCCTTGATAGATATCAATACCATTCAACTCCTATGTGATTTGGCTTATAGTAACAGGAACAGGGAATGGACTTGCAGCAGAGTTCTTCAGTCTCGACCTCACTGTCTGTGAGCTCCTCATACAGTATATATGGAATCAGTCTTAGCACTTCTCATGGGATAGCCATAGAGTTTTTAGATGGGCTTGCCATCACTGGTCGTCCTCTGTTTCAGTGTCTGATCTGTGTTGAGTGTTACCTGGCAGTGCTTCATCCTGTAACCTTTCTGAAGTACAAATCTCTCAGATACAGACTGATCTGCTGTTGTCTGGGTGGCGGGGTTTCTTTCCTGTGGGTTCAGTATTATGAGTTTGTACCTCTATAATTTGTATTTTGCTTGTTTCTTTGCACAATTCTTCCTCTCCTTTCAGTTGTTCTGCTGTTTGGCTGTTCTCAGAGCTCTGAAGCAGTCAGGACCAGGAGAGAGAGCAAGGGAGAAAGAGAGAAGAGGAAACCATATGAAAAGAAGAGTGTTTTACCTCGTTCTATTAACTAATGTGACTTTGATTATATTATATGGTCCTTATATAATTTTTTTTCAGCTCCACAATGGATTTCAGCAAATTATACTCACAGACTCTTGTCTGTTAGTCATTCTTTTTTCACTTTGTCTAGTTTAGTGCAGCCTCTTCTCGTTCTCTGCCAGGTTGGGAAACTACCCTTCATCAAATGTCAATAAGTGTGTTCATTGTAAACATTCTGTAATTCTTGCTTTCGCATTCACCTGCTATATATAGCAATCTAATACAATGTTGCTTTCAAAAATTTTATTGTAGGTGTCTAGAGTTATATATTTAAAATGCATGTTATATTTGCTCATGCTCATTTTGTTGCTACTGTAAAAAGTTCTATTAGCACTTTTTTTTTTTGCTTTTTTCAAAAGTTTGACTGTGCAATCAATGAGATCCATTCCATGTTCCATCTAGAGTGTTTTTCATTTATTCTTTTTTTTCATGCAACAACTTGAGTAACAGGGTTGAAGGTTGACCTTGACAAATGCGGTCAACCCTAAAATTAGTGTAAAAATAAGGGGAAAAAATGATTGAGATCATATGCTTGTCTTCTTCATGCAATGCTGTAGAAATGGTCCAAATAAATTTATTTCCTGCCTCAATTCTAAGAAATCGTTTGTAATGGATGTAAATCATGCACATCTGTTGTTTTAGCTTAATTGTCTTTAAATGGGAGTTGCTGAGTTGTTGAGTTTTCAGTGTTCTAAATGACTTGCTTGTAATTTGGTGGCTATTGAAAGCAGATTGTTATTTGGGGTGTGATGGGAATGTACTTGACATCTTCTCATTGCTTGCATTTCACTCAGATGTTCCTGAATGACCTTTGTGAACTTCATGCTTTACTTAATGTGAGAATTTTGGAAGTGTGATTAGGGACACACAAATATTCAGAATGTAACTATTTATAATATATAAATAAAACAATATTAAGCATTTTATTTGATAAAAACATCATGGTGTTTAAACACAGTTCTGTGTTTGTGTCATTCAAACACATGATATTACCTGAAGACTGCAAAGTGTTTCATAAGTAAACATCTGCGCTAGTTGCTTACTCACTGAAACTGCTGTTTGTGATACTAATAATGTTTTAAAGGCTTATTTGTTTTAAAGCTGCAGTAGACTTAAAAACATTTGAATATTCTATATATTCAAACAAATTGATTCATATGTAAGTTGATTTAGTAGCTTAGTAGTTGATTTGTGTTGTTTTTGATGTAAACCAATGTGTTCTGAGTATCTGTTTTCAGTATTTTGAATGAGTCAGTTTGTACGGCTTGAAGGTGGTTATTGAAAGCAGGTGGTTGTTATTTTGGGGTGTGCAGTGATTCATATGACAGCACTCCTGTTGTTTTCACAGCTGACAATGAAGGAAATATTTACATGCATTAGACATATGTTACTTATGGTACTGTACACATTTATATTACTAATTTTGTTGGGTTCCCAAGAAATCAAATCTACGCCATTAGTGTATGTAGAGATGAAAATAATTATTTAGTCTTTTTTTCTGTAACTAAAAGAACACAGTCTGTCCAAATATGATGTCATGTCACACATTTGCATATCAGAGTTTCAAAGCCCACCCAGGTAAAGTTGTACAAGTTATGTCTTTATGTGACACATTAACTGAGAAGCCAGCTGGTGAATAACTCCTTCATATTTATTTATTTATTTATTTGTGTTTTATTTTTTATACATATATGTACAGTTTCTTTTTAATCACATGAAGCATTATAGACCACAGGACTAAGGTAACAAACTGAATACTGTTGCTTCTTTTTTCTTGTTTGACAGAAATAAATAGCTGGCATTATATTTTTCTTTCTTATTCTTTTTTTTTTCACAAAACATTTTACATTGTATTTTATAGTCATAATGTTACGCAAGAATCCATTGCCATATTTAGGTTTGCATTGGGATAACCTATACTTGATTTACTATTACTATTATTACAAGGCTTTTTTATTTAATTATTTATGTGCAACTTGAATGTTTATTTTAAAATAAAGTTGCATATATTGTTGCACAGCAAAAGTGTGTGAATGGCTTTAAGTTGCTACCAGAAAATTTGTATCCCACATTTTTATGTTTACAGTGAAAAGAGATGAACATCTCCATTGAGATCACTACTATTGGATCAAACTCCAGTTACTCAAGTGACACTACAGGGCCTGGATTGGAACATTGGTTTTTATATTCAGTAATATGTGTTGCAAGCGTCCTGTTGGGTTTTCCTACCAACTCCTATGTGATATGGCTTATAGTAAAAGGAACAGGGAATGGACTTGCAGCAGAGTTCTTCAGTCTCAACCTTTCCATCTCTGAGATGATCTACAGTCTACAATCTCTCTTCCAACTTCTCCGCTATACTTTTTTAGATCTCTCAAATGCAGTGAATTTCTTTCAAGGAATAGCCACGACTGGGCGTCCTCTGTTTCAGTGTCTGATCTGTGTTGAGCGTTACCTGGCAGTGGTTCATCCTGTAACCTTTCTGAAGTTCAAGCCTCTCAGATACAGAGCAATCTGCTCTGTTATTGTCTGGGTGGCAAGTTTGTCTGGCTATGGTCTGGCTACTACAGTTTCGTCAACCCACGTAAAGTACATTTCTATAGGTTTCGTATTGTCGCAGCTCATCCTCTTCCTCTCCATCCAGTTGTTTCTTCTTGCTGCTCTCATAACACCAAAAAAGCAATCACCACCAGAAAAAAGAAGAGAAAAAAAAGAGAAAAACAAAACCACATGAAGAGAAGAGCGTTTATAATCATTCGAATCATCACTGTGACCATGGTTGTTATATATGCTCCATATATTATTTCACTTCTCTTTAATTTGAGTTCATCAGACGTTTCAGAGGTAATCTCATGTATTAGTTATGCTTGTTTTGGTTTGGCTGGTTTAATGATGCCTTTTCTCTTTCTTCATCGTGTAGGGAAACTGCCCTTTGTTAAGTGGCAAATGCAGTAATTTTACTTCTACTAGTAACAAATGGCCTTTCATTGCTTCTTTCTATGATGTGCATTTTTTTATTTTTTTTTTTTTGTTATGGGGGAAATTGAAGAACTTTGAGTGATGTAAAAGATTGTTCCTTTATATCATGTTGTATGTTTTATATTTATGACAGACAAACAAAAAAAACTACACTTTTGCCAAACAATTTGAACTAACCATGAGACTAAATATTATTTATTTATTTGTTTATAGTAACTTTGTCTTAAATGTTCTATTTTAGATAAATACATATATATATAAAAAAAAAAAAAAAAAAAAAAAAAAAAAAATAGATACACACTTGTTTTTTTTTTCTCTTGCAATTATTTGCATACTAAATTATATTGGTTTCTTCTGCCTCACCTACATTAATCCATATGGCCACATGACATTGCAACAATGGTGTCACATTATTATGTATTGATTCTAGTGCATATAGCCGACAGAAAATGAGATGCGCTGATTGTCAAAAAAAAAAAAAAACCTTTCATTTACAGCAGATGTTAACCTTTTAAATGCAAGGACAGATTTTATTAAGACTCCATTAAGAATTCATTATGGATGTTCATTACATTATGAATACCTAATCTCAATTAACTTTAACTTTGCATATGTTAACAAAAATTAACCACACTGTTAAAGATCTTTTGAAGTTGTAAATGAAACAAATATATTTGGAGTACATTTTACAAGAAAATACTATTTCAGTCTTTCTACTTCAAAATTTCAGATTTAATTCAATGTGTTACTTGCTGTTTCTTTGTAATTAATCGTGACATTTACAAGAAAATTCTAAGTGAAAACTGCTTCAATGCCAATTTTTTTTCAGATATATAGAATATTTATACATGTATCCTTTTTTTCAATATTAGTCAGATTGTTTCTAGATAATCCTTTTTTAAAGAAATATTAAAGCAGACTTACTGTACTTTGATTGAATGTGTGAATGTAACCAACAGTCATAATGGTAATGGCATATTTAGTGTCTTCTATTGTATTTATTTGCATATTGTATTTTGAGTGGTCCTGTCATATATTTTGTTCATCCATTTATATTCACAATAAACAAATCCTAAAAATGACACTTGGAAAGGAAATCTTCTAGCTGCATTGCATGCACTGGCATTTCCATCTGGACATGTAAATCTAGTTAACATTATGTGCTGTTCTTTTACAACTGTAAAGAAATGTAACAAAAATCTTTGTTGTGACATTTGCACAAATAAAGAGTAAATCTATGCTTATCTTCCATGGCTGGTTATTTGTTTTACAATTTATGTCTAATTCATATAGAATTCCCTGTTTTACTCAAGATAATCCCTGATAAACCATTTCACATCACTGACTTGTGTATACAGATTAACTCTGTATTGCTTCTTTAATACCCTGCCCTGTCTCATGATGTCACTGAATGTATTTGCATTCAGGACTACAGATATGAATATGTTGCATCCTCTTGTGAGACAAATGGTCTGGGAAGGTAAATTTGGGTGACTACAATTTTTTTTTCTGAATTCATCATTGTAGGCTACAGGAAAAGGTAATAAGGCTGATTTATATGATTTGTTTGAAATACATTGACAGACATTCTTTGTCATCTTTAAGTTCACATTTTTAAAAATGTAAGTTCCAAAAGAGGGTTTTCACAGCGATGCCATAGAAGAACCATTTTGGGCTCATCAGAAATCTTTTCTTAATGTGAAGAATATTTTAATATTCTAACTTTATCCAATAGAAAGAATGGAAAGGTTCCACAGATGTTCAGGGTTCTTTGTGGAACCATCAATGCCAATAAAGTACCTTTACTTCTAAAAGTGCTATATGCTGAAGACTGAACATGTGTCTCTTGAAAATTTTATTATTATTTTAATTACAGTCCCAGAGTGTGCTATTGGACTAACACTTGTGTCTCTCATTCATAGATCACAGTTCTGTTTTCGACTACACACAGAGAAGAGATGAACATCTCCCATGAGATCTTCACCACTAATGAGTCCAACTCTTCTGATCATTTCTTTTTCAATGATACAGGGCCAGAAATTGGTTATGAACCGGTGGTAATAGTATATATAATCGCTATTTTGTTGGGTGTTCCTACCAACTCCTATGTGATATGGCTTATAGTTACAGGAACAGGGAATGGAGTTGCAGCAGAGCTCTTCAGTCTCAATCTTGCGGTCTGCGAGATCCTCCTCTGCTTAAACTCTCTCTTCACAATTGTCACCAACTCATCTGTAATACTGTCCCTGCTTATTTTTTCCGGACAAGGACTCGCCTCCACTGGCCGCCCTCTGTTTCAGTGTCTGATCTGTATTGAGCGTTACCTGGCAGTGGTTCATCCTGTAACCTTTCTGAAGTTCAAACCTCTCAGATATAGAGTGTTCTGCTTTGTTATTGTCTGGACTTCAATTTTTGCTTCCTGCGGGGTCCTTATTTTGCTTGTGTATTTTTTCATCATTGAGTTGGTATTTGGTTTTATAGTGGTGCAGCTCATCGTTTACCTCTCCATCCAGATGTTCTGCTGTGTGGCTGTTCTCAGAGCTCTGAAGAAGTCAGGACCAGGAGAGAGAGGGAGAGAGAGAGAGGAGGAAAACCACATGAAGAGAAAAGCATTTAATGTCATTCTAATAATTACTGGGACCATGATTATCATATATGCTCCCTATATAATTTCAGTGATCCTTTTCATGATTTCAGTTCGTGATTCTGGAATAGTCTTAATTATCTCACAAGTTAGCTTTTCATTGGGTGGTTTGGTGCAGCCTCTTCTCTTTCTTCATCGGGTGGGAAAACTCCCCTTCACCAAATGTAAATGATGCTAGATTTATAATAGTTTGAGCTGCGTACAATTTTAAAGTTATGGAAAAAGTTAGTTCAATCATGTTTTTTGATCTATGAGTGATGTAGCAGACTGCAAGAAGTATTTGTAAACAGTTGTTGAACAATTATTGTGAAACTCGTCCAGCTACTACCTAGTCATAATGTATAGCTAAACTAGACTCAGTCTACACTTCAGAAAGTTATTATAGCTATTCTACAAGTTATTATCATTCCGCGAAACATTTATCTTCCATATTTGTTTGTGTTTGATACTGCTCTGACTGGGATCCAGCAGTAGGTTTAATGTAAACTATGAATAAAATACATGTAAACATAAAAAATACAAATAATAAAAATGTGATAAAACATCAATGAACAGCTATTTTTATTTAAATATATCTCGCATGCTTCATCATTTTGAGTCATTGAACCCAGAAACACATTTTATGCATTTTTATTGACAGAATTAGGAGACCTATTCAAACATACCTATACACTGAAGCAATATGAAATGAATGACAGGTTAAGTAAAACTGTATATTGTATAATGCATAGTGAATATATTTATTAATATATTTATGATTTTAGCAATATGCTCTATTCTAAAGTACTTTTTTTAGCAAACTAAGTTTGGGGTAAATTTAACGTCATGTGACGTAGTTCACAAGCTGTTTTATTAACGTATTTCCGTTTTTTAAATGCTAATTGAGCAATTACATGAATGATGACACATTTCACTAAGTTCTTTCAACATGCCTTCTGATGTTCATACATTATTATTTGGTGGTATAATTAGCAGGAAAAACAGATGATCAGTTTGTGTGGGCTCCGTGCTAGTTTAAAATGTGGCAGCTTTCGTGATCTTTCACTCACTCACTTGACCCACATTAAAGGGGTCCTATTATGCTTTTTCACTTTTTCAACTTTAGTTAGTTTGTAATGTTGCTGTTTGAGCATAAAAAGATCTGCAAAGTTACAAAGCTCAAATTCCACTTCAAAGGAGATGTTTTATTTAACAGAAATCACTTTTCAAAAACTACAACGAATGACTCGTTTGGACTGCAATACATATTTTCTGGGATTTGTGACATTTCCGACGAATGGGACAAGACCTAGTTGAGCTTCACTAGAGAAGGCAATGAGTGTTATCACAATGTTAAAGATACACTAGCTTTCCCAAGGCAGATGAATTTAGAGTGGTTACAATCATTTGGGTTTAAATTGCACTCAAATTGATTTGATTTTGACGCAATATTTACACTGAATCTCGCAGACGGCTATGGTAAGGAGCATCACATTTCCCAACCAGGCGCCGAGTGCAGCCAATCACAACACACACACTGGCCCAGCTAACCAATCACAGCACATTTCGTATTTCAGAAGGAAGGCCTTCATTTGATACAGGGACAATTTGAGCCATTCATGCCAGACTTGGGAGAGAGGTGTTTTAATAATGTCAAATAAGTGAAAAATATGCTTTTCGAACAACCTAGTATGAGAACCTGTTCTAGTACACCCCCAAAACAAAATCAAGACTTTGTAAAAAAAAAAAAAAAAAATCACTCAATCAAACAAACTTATCCAAAAAAAAAATACATAAATAAAATAACAGAAAAAGCGCCCCCCACTATTAGGAAAGCTCAAATAATTCTTAGAAATTAATTATTCAAATGAATTGATTCACACGCCATTCTTTCAATTTTAAGAAATGACAAGGAAAAAAAAAAACTACATAGGCGTATGTATGGTAGGCTATATGGTACTTTATGTGTTCTCATTCTAAGGCATGCTGCATTTTGAAAAACAATTCATCTTACTATATTGCAACATTTTTTTTTTTTAAGTTATAGCTATGCTATTATTAGTTACTCGTGATTATTTAAAGTACCTTAACATACTGTAGCGGACAGCACATCACAACCCATTTGTCAAGTCATGTTATGCTTCATGGAATAAATAATGGAATAAGGTTTATCAGTATTGTGCCCCATTGGCCAAATGATAGTCTTGCATCATGTTTCTCAATAACCAAATGACAATAAATTATCATTCATACAGACGCAACAACTGACAGTAACCACATACGTGCAGGTTTCAAATGAGCTTTTTATGTAGTAAAAAAAAAAAAAAAAAAAAAAAGGTTTTCCTTGATTGCAGCTATATGCTCCACAATGCTGTGTTGTTTAAAACCAATTTGCCTGTAGCCTACATGTAATAGAGAGGGATCATATCTTGATTTTATTTGCATGTTTGAAACTAAGTCTCAGAGATTCACATGCCATTTAAATTAATTCCACAATTTTTCCATGAAGAGCATGGACATTTTTTGCAACATATTTAAATAATAATGATAAAAACTTATAAATATCTTAAAGAGTACCACAAAGACAGGAAACAGGTTAAAGGGACCCAAAAATGAAAATTCTGTCATCAAAAACTCAAACAAAATTTGTAACAAACCTTTAAAAAATTCTGTTAACAAATCACCAACAATAATCCAAACAAATAACATACTAAAAACAATTCACTTAAAACACCAAAAAGTACAACAGAAGTCAATGGCTAACATCAACTGTTTGGTTAACAACATCCTTCAAATAATCTTCTTTTGTTTTCAGCAGAAGAAAGAAACTCATACAGGTTTGGAAAAACATGAGATTGATTGAAGTCATGTTGATTGAAGACCAAATCATTTCTGTTAATCAATTACTTTCAAATGTTAATTGGTTTTAATTAATAGTTGGTTATTATCACCTTTTACTCTATCATTTGAAGTCACCTTTGAAGGCTTAAATATCATGTAGTCTTTATGAATGTTATTTTTGTACATAAAGTTGTTTCCATTAGTACCAGGTGCATTTTGATTTTTCCGTATTTGCATGTCATTCATTTACTGTTGACATTCCTTTAGTTTATCCATTACATCCATTAAAGTATGAGACCTGTGGTGTCCATCTGGAATATCACATCCCTGGTAATAATTTCTCTGTTCATTCTTATTTAAAATATACAGTCAAACTTCTGTCATTCTTTGCAGGTGTTCAGTCTGGTGAAATCAACGCTGTATCGAGAGCATCAAGCCACATGTTTGACGATAGAGCTATTTAGGACTAACCGGGAAAACAGATCTTTACTTTAAGGTAAACAGGTCTTACTTAAATAGTTTAATGATTACATGTCGTTGTCTACAAACCAAAAAAACATATTGAATCTGTCTTGTTTCTGCTTTAGTCTTGACTGAGGCTATCTGGACACATGAGATACGATTACAATGTAAATTAGACAAACCAAATATAGTTTTGAAATTAAAAAAAGGATATAGTGTCTAGAAAAATGTATTCAGAAACTTTTCTGTTGTCAGATGTTAGTGGAATGTAATAATGAGATGAACTGCATCTGTGGTTGCCACTTGCCACTTTATATTAAATATTACTTCATGATGAATTATATAAGCTCTGTGGCAGATCTATCCAGCTTTGAAATTTATTTATCTGGCATTACTAAAATAGCTAATAAACTTACACTTCATATATGTAGCTTACTTTTATTTTAATGAACCATGTACATTAATATTGTTACTATACTGTAAATATATGTAAATATATATATATATATATATATATATATATATATATATATATATATATATATATATATATATATATATATATATATATATATTTCAAAGTTGTAAAAACGACAGATTATTGGAGTAGGTTGTCCAAGAAAAAAAATTGCATCTAATAAAAATGTGTCACTTGCCATTTCTGTGTGAAAATTGTTTTTTGTCTGTGATTTGTCTAACATGAATAACATACTATAAGATTTACTGACATATTCTGTTGCGTTTGTTTATTTGGAAGTCAGGTAAAAAAACTGAGAGAACAAATGGATCTTTCTGCCATGTCAAAACAGTACTCTTCTGGCAACATCACAACAAATAACACAAGCAATACAGAGTCACCCTTCAATTTTTTCACCACCGGATGGATCCTCAACCTCATTGTTGTGCTTCCCGAAAACTGTTATGTGATCTGGCTGATCGTCACAGGAGCTGGAAATGGAGTTGCATCTGAGTTCTTCAGCCTCAATCTGTGTGTTTCTGAGATGTTTCTCTGTCTACAGTCTTCTTTATCTCTGCTAAGCAGCACTTTTCCAGGTGTCTATTTTTATGTGCATTTTCTGATGGGTGTTTCCTTGACTGGTCGGCCTCTGTTTCAGTGTCTGATCTGTGTTGACTGCTACATGGCAGTGATTCATCCATTCGCCTTTCTGAAGTTCAAAGCTCTCAGATATAAAGCGATCTCCTCCACTGCTGGCTGGCTTGTGATTGCTATGAACTGTGTGTTTGCCAATGTTGATGTAATTCCAAAACAGTTCTTTTTATTCATGTGGGTTTCCTTGTGTCTGTCTCTACTTGCTTTGTCTGTGAAATTATTCTGCTGTTTGGCTGTTCTCAGAGCTCTGAAGCAGTCAGGACCAGGAGAGAAAAGAGGAGATAAAAGAAAGGAAAATCTCATGAAGAGAAGAGCGTTTCAAATCATTGTACTGATTTTAATGGCAATGGTAGTCACATATGCTGCATATTTGGTGGCCATGTTTATTTTAGTTCTGACAAATCAGTTTATTTCATTGCTCTGGACTGCTGGTCACTTGTGTTTTGTGCTGGGTGGTTTGGTTCAGCCTCTTCTTTATCTCCAAAGGACTGGAAAACTATCTTTTTGTAAATCCCCATAGTCACTTTGGTTTTTGTCTATATATTTATATAACTTTTTTTAGATTATTAAAAGTGGTCTCATTTCATGCTCAGTGAGAGAATATACTAACACGTTTAGCTGCTTCATTTGCTTCTTGTGTAAAAAAACACACAATAAAAGTCATTGTGGAGGATATCATATATATATATATAGTGACGGGACTATCCAAATACAGACACAGTATACCTATATACATACATATAAATATATATATATATAGTGACGGGACGAGCCAACGACAGACACAGTGGGCGTGGCGTCAGGCCTCGGAGAGGTTTTTATTTAACAGAAAAAACCAAAAAAAAAGGGGGAATAAAGTGTCCAAAAGGGGAAGAGTGTCCAAAACAACAGGGAATCTGGTGTCCTCGTCGTGCTGCGGGGTTCGTGGGGGTCTGGCAGTGTTCATGGAGGAAGGGTCCAGGTAAGGGGCGGAGTCCGGCGGCCGCACGCGCTCCCCTCTTCGGTCCGGGGCGCGAGGGGCGGCGGCTTCTTCTAGCGGCTTCATCCTCCTCGCTGGCCGCGGCGCTTGCAGGGGATGGACGGCCCGGCATCCTGGCCCGACGGCCGTGTAGACGGGTGCGGTTCTCGACCGGACCGCGGGTCCGGCAGCTCACGTCTCTGGTGGCGCGGGAGTCCCTCAACGCACCCTTCCTGGACCCACGAGGACACCAGTGTGCATGCACGGGGAGAGAGACCGGTCTCCCGAGGAGAGGCACGTTGGGCTTTTAAACAGCGGCGGTGATGAGGCTCCATTTCCTTCAGGTGTGTCCCATCACACGCCGCCAGCCCTGACTCGTCCAGCGCCCCTCCTCTCTCCCACACCCACTCCTATCGGGAGCCTGGTGAAGGGCGGCGATTTAGGACGGGGTGCCGGTGATTATCAGGGAGGAGGCAGCTGACTCGTCACAATATATATATTAATGCATCATTCACAGTATGCCATAAGAATATCACATCTGGCTTCAGTGTAAATAACAGATGTTCCCAGATGTTTCACTGACAAAAGTGTGTGTGTGAGTAGGATACTAAAAAAAAATAAAAAATAAAAATATAACATATATGATTTACTTGAAAAAGTATTTTAAAAATACTCAGATAATACTACTATAATACTCACAAATAATTACAGAGAAATATAGCACATTGAAGTAGAAAGAGTAAAATAGCATTTTCTTGCAAAACATAGGCTATACTGCAATAATCTATACCTTCATTTCTGAAAAAAATTACTTTATAGTGTCTTTTACTTGAGAGGAAGCATCTGTAAAAGAACCCATTT
Source organism: Cyprinus carpio (assembly GCF_018340385.1). Taxonomy (NCBI): domain Eukaryota; kingdom Metazoa; phylum Chordata; class Actinopteri; order Cypriniformes; family Cyprinidae; genus Cyprinus; species Cyprinus carpio. The sequence goes on along the minus strand of NC_056617.1, from coordinate 5,574,388 downwards.
TGAATTCTAAACAGTGAATTTTAGCACTGATATTTTGCCTTAAAAGTATTAACCTCAACTTCAACAATTACGTTTCAACAATTTTTCCATGAGAAAAAATTAATTCTGGTGAATGAATCCATTATTAATTGTTACATTAAAGTCATTAGGTTTATGTGCAAGAAATTTTAATTAGATTTTACCTTTTTTTCCTAATTGACATGGTTACAAAAGAACGTTTTTATTGTTATCTACCAATATATGAAGAGTGAACCTTTTAAGGGTTAACTGAATGATATTTTCATCAGCATAACCTAATGTTGTCAGAATGATTCAGTCATTTTTGCATAAATAAGAACAGTTAATTTAGATGTTATGTATGAAGTTTATTTTATGTTACCAAACAAAATATTAATATAAAGTAGCCTATATTTAAATGAAGAATTTCTGTTGACACGGGAATATACTTTAGTATTGTTTCTATGAATAAGTGAAACCACAAAAATGTGTAAGATTAATGTTTTATTGAAAATAAACAGTAAATTAGCCTACATTCCTTCACAAAGACACATAAAGCCAGATTTACTAAACAGGGCAAATTAACGTGAGAGCGCAGTTCCAAAACAGCACCGATGGGAATGGAAATTTTTGCGGGTGATTTACTGACAAAGCAAATTAAAGAACACAGACGCAACATCTAATTTTCATAACGACCAGCACAATAAACCAAGACAAGAGCAGTACAAATTACCTCCTGCTTTAAGACATTCTTTTTGGGGGGCATTAAATAATGGCGCAAATACCAGTAATTTAAGCACAAACACACAATAGAGGCCAAAAACTGGACAAATGTCTTGAAATAAAATATCTGAACAATGTCTTGAGATGTGGTAACAGAATACAGATGAGGTAAGCAGAATAAAGTGTTAACAGGACTATGGAGCTTTACAAAAAGGTAGTTTTCCAGTCCTGTGGAGATAAAGAAGAGGCTGAACCAAACCACCCAGCACAAAACACAAATGACCAGCAGTCCAGAGCTTTGAAATAAACTGATATGTCAGAACATAAACGAGGGCTGCCACCAAATACGCAGCATAAATGAAAAGCATTGCCATGATAATCATCACAATGAAATGAAATGCTCTTCTCTTCATGTGGTTTTGCTTTGCTTTGTCTTTGCTCCTCCTTTCTCCTGGTCCAGACTGCTTCAGAGCTCTGAGAACAGCCACACAGCAGAATAATTTCACAGACAAAGTGAGCAGAGCCTGACACAGGCAAAAATACATGAACAAATACATCTGAAATACACTTGCATTAACAGTGATAAGCACACTGACAATAACAATCATTATCCATGCAGCAGTGCAGCAGATCACTCTATATCTGAGAGGTTTGTACTTCAGAAAGGTTACAGGATGAACCACTGCCAGGTAACACTCAACACAGATCAGACACTGAAACAGAGGACGACCAGTGATGGTAATGCCTAATAGGTATCCCATAACCTGCAAGAGACTTGGAAAAGCACTGCTCAATAGACCAAAAAGAGACCAAAGGCAGAGCAAAATCTCACAAACAGACAGATTGAGGCTGAAGAACTCTGATGCAACTCCATTTCCAGCTCCTGTAACGATCAGCCAGATCACATAAAGGTTTTCAGGAAGTGCAACAATGAGGTTGAGGATCCATCCAGGGGTTTGAAAATCAAAGGATGACTCAGACTTGTTGATGTTGCTTTCTGACATATTAAAAACATTCATTTTCTCTCTCTCTCTCTCCTTGACTGATACAAAAAACACAATAATATGTTAGCATTATAGTATGTTGTTATGTTTGACAAATAGCTGATGTATGTTAAAATGTACATAGTTCATTAAAAATAATATATAAACACTAAAAATGTAGATAAAAATATAAAATCATGCATTAGATACAAAATGTCAGTCGACGTTAAAATACTGCTAGACCTTTTTGCATTTGTAGACCCAGATGATTTAGACATTTGTAATCATTAAATAATAACAAAAACATGTTTACCATAAAGTAATGATCTGTTTCCCAGTGGATCCTAAATAGCTAGTGTTGATGCTCACCAGAATGAACACCAGCAAAGAATGACATAAGTTTGACTGTATATATACGAATTAATATTCCAGTGGCCACATGGACACCTCAGGTCTCATTCTTTACAATGAAATAAATGAACTGAAGGAATGTCAACAGAAAATGAATGACATGCAAATACAGATAAATGAAAATGCACCTGGTACAAATGGAAACTTTGCCTTGAAATAACTCACATAAAGATAATGTAAGAATTTTAAGAAGGTTTAAGATTAAAATTTGGTACACCAATACTGCAACAATGAAGATAAATAAAAAGTATAAAAGTAATAAACAATAATCATAATAAATAGTATGTAGGATTCTATATTCACAGCAATATTTACTAAGGCATACACTTACAAAATATGAACATAATGTGATGTGTATGACTCAAATATGTGTCATATGCTATTTAAACCTGGCTGTTCAATTCATAATATTTGCATATAGTTGACTCTGCAAAAACTAATAAATCCAGCATTGTAGATTCTGACATGAGCTGCATTGTTCATCTCACAATACATAGCTTATATATATATATATAGTCCAGTAGTTTTATACACTCTTACAGTATGTTCTATGCTTTTAAGTATCACATGGTATTTTCACCTGGCTGTCCTGTGATTTATAATATTTGCATTTAGTTGTGTAAGCAACAACTAATAAATCCAGCAGTGTAGATTCTGGCATGGGCTGCACTGATCACCTCACACTACAGAAATTCAAGTTTGAAATTTGAAATTATTTTAAATTCAGGTAACCAATGTTTTTTATATGTGTGTGTGTTCATATATATATATATATATATATATATATATATGGGGGGGGGGGACTTTTGAAACTTTTGAACAGAATGAAGTTGTGTACATTTTTCTTATTTTGCCTAAATATCATATTTTTTAATTTAGTACTGCCCTTCAGAAGCATCAGAAGGTACTTTCCCAGACGACAAAATAAGTTAAATTTACCCTGATCTTCAAATTCAAAAACTTTTCAGCCCCAGCTCTCAATGCATCGTTTTTCCTTCTGGAGCATCAGTGAACTACTTTTCACTTTTAAATGCAACATACTGTACCTCTAACTATTTATAATTAAAGATAAATTCTGTTGACCAACATTTTTTTGGATGTCAGGTAAGGAGAGAGTGAAAAAAAAAAAAACAAGTCAAACAACAATACATCATTCCTGTACTTTCAGACTCCTGGACTGATTTTCAGCCTTCTTGTTGCACTTATGTGATCTGGCTGATCATCACAGGAGCTGGAAATGGAGTTGCATCAGAGTTCTTCAGCCTCAATCTGTCTGTTTGTGAGATTTTCTTCTGTCTGCAGTCGTTTCTCTCTCTAATGAGCAGAAATTCTCAAGATCTCTGGCTTGTTGTGGGATTTCTGTCAGGCTTTTCCATCACTGGTCGTCCTCTGTTTCAGTGTCTGATGTGTGTTGAGTGTTACCTGGCAGTGCTTCATCCTGCAACATTTCTGAAGTACAAACCTCTCAGATATAAAGTGCTCTGCTCCACTGTGGCCTGGATAATTATTCTTTTGTCTTGTGTGTTTTATTTTTTATCTGTCATTCAGTTTCAGATGTATTTGTTTATGTGGTGGTACTCTGCTCTGCTCACTTTTTCTATCATGTTTTTCTGCTGTTTGGCTGTTCTGAGAGCTCTGAAGTAGTAAGGACCAGGAGAGAGAAGAAGAGAGGAGGAAAACCATTTGAAAAGAAGAGCGTTTGATATCATTGTAAAGATCATACTGGCAATGCTTCTCATATATGTTTCGTATTTTTTGACAGAACTAAGCTATTTTCTAAAGCATAAGCATATTGCAGAAATCTGGTCTATTAGTCAGCTGTGTTTATTGCTGGGTGGTTTGGTTCAGCCCCTCCTTTACCTCTACAGGGCTGGAAAACTACCTTTTTGTAAAGCTCCATATAGTCCTGTTAACACTGGCTTTCATTTGTGGTAATGCAGGAACTGAACTTGAATCACTGCAAGATTGAAACACATTGACTATCAAAACATGTAGCCCCATAGTCCTTTTACTACATTCTTGTTTCAATTGTTAATTTTGTCAATTTATTTTATTATGAACGCTATGAAAGATAACGGTCACTTGCATTATTGCTAAATTCTCTACTGTATATAATACCTTTCAAATAAACCAATATGCTGTAGCGTTTGGTCTAATCAGACACTCATTTATTCCTCATATTCAATGAATAATCCAGCAAACCCCGTCACTCAACAAGCAAACTGTGAGGTTCCATGGACCCTTCCCCCAAAAGTACACCCTAAAGGGCTCACTTACCAGGCCAACCATCTGATAAGACTGTTTTATTGCTCAAAAGTATGTGAAAGATGCGACGTGCAGTAAGAACAGACCCTTCGGAAACCCACGCAATGCCCATAAAAACTTTACTCATTTTCACTCATAGACAAACATTGTGTGTATGATTTTAACTGTCTTGTATAGTATTTCTTGCATTGTATTTTGTTTTATGCATGCTTTATGAGTGAAGTACTAGATAACGTAACCCCGCCTATATTGTGTCTCCTATCATATTAATGCACACTTTGTTTGGTGTACACCACCTCCTCATAGAATGCCATGTGTGTTTGTAATTTAATCAGAGTATAGACTGCCAGAGATATTCAAACCATGCACTCACACAAAGGGTCATAAAACCCCCCAATATTTCCAGCCTCTTATATGTTACTTGATTAATGGCTTTGTGCAACCTCTGCAATTTATTTACAGGGTTGGTAAACTGCCCTTGTGCAAATATTAATAGTAACACATTTTTTTGTAATATCTTGACTATTTACAAAAAAATATAGAAGATATCAACATATCTTGGATTCAATCTTTGTTTCATCTTGTTTTCAATTAGCACAGTTTTTCTTTTCTTTTTTCTTTTTTGGAACAGGTTGATTGTAGGACTCACTGATCTGAGCTTATAAGCACTCATTTTGTAGGCTTGTCATTTTTGACTTTTGAACACCACAAATGTAACAAGGTGGGAGACAATCCCCAAAAGTACAAAAATTATCAAAACATGTTTTGAGAAGTTGTTATCAAGTGTGAGCCAATTCAGAAAGTTGTAGTCCAATGCATTAGCGTGTTTTATAATTACTGGACACAACAGAAATAAGCTTACAAACCAGGCCTTAAACAAGAATAACAACAAGAAAGAATTTCAACCTGCGGGCAGGCGAGTACTTAATGGATTAGGCTTGATTTATCATGGTTTGACATACAAGATAAAAAGAAACAGCAAGAAGCATGGCACCCAGTCTAGGGCATGTGTTTCTGGGTCAGTACTATGGTTTAGGTTACATGTGAGTATCCTAATAACCATAGAGTTACACAGAGAATCAATGAATGCATTATTATGTATCTCAAGGTCCTCAAGTTTCACATTTCACATCTATGCATCTACTTATTTTAAAGAAGCCCTGATTCTGATGTTGTGTAGTTTATTAATCAGATAAATTATAGATTTTCACAAAAACATTCATAAAACTTATGATTTGTTCTGTAGATTTCCAGTGTCCTGCAGTCACTATATGAATTAGCATAGGGTTAGGATAGGGTTTGTGCTTGCTGTCAAATTTTTTTTATTAATCTCTGACACAGGGTCACCAGTCTCTATGTCAGGTGATGCCGTATGAAAATCCCCTATTATTTGTTTATGTCAGAGCGTACACAAATATGAAACCTAAATTTAAGATTTATGTAATATAAATGCATATCAAATATCCATTCATATTAAACAAATCCAACAAAATAAAAAAAATAAACTTAAAAAATCTCAAACCACACACATACATAATAATGACATTTATTATTAACTATGTGCATCTATCCAGATTTATTTAAATAATCATATTTTCAAATTGCATTTACTTGTCTATCTGTTCACTATAAAAAGATTAAAAAGTCTGAATGCAGATCAAATATGGCCAGCTGTGGGACAAGCCATATTCATTTAGTTAAAATGCAACAAATTGTACTGATGATGAATATATAAACTTAGTTATATACATTCAGTTCATTAGTGCAATTACCGAAATCTTACCAGTTTAATTTATTGTATGATTCACAAATAAGCATCAGATTAAGTTTATTAGATATCTATCCAAGTGGATAGAAATGTTATATCCAATTCAACATAAATGCTCAATGTTTTTGAGCGTATACTCAGATAAGCTATACAAATGTTAGACTGTTATTACAAATTTTTTTGTCAAATTGTCACCATGACAAAACATTATAAATCTCCACTGATAAGTAAGTTTCATGTAAAGTTTGAACCTAGTCATTTCCAGGCCAGCAAATATGATTGTTTAAAACAAGTGCATTTAAGATCTGCACTGCTGTACCTACAACACTAGGTTCTCCACAGTAAAACGCATCTGCTGGCATCATATTATTATGTAAAAAAGTAATTTATCACCCGTAACAAGCAAACAAAAATACTGACTCACCCATAGAAAACAAGGGTCCACTCCGTACCACTCACATACTCTGGAATGCCATAAACATAAAAAAAAAGTGGAATGCAATTGTTGTTCGATTCCTTTCCACAACAAAAAGAAAACAAAATAAGTTGAACAGTTACAATGAAGATACTTGTCAGCAGCGACTTTTATTTTAAACAATGTTCAGAAAATACTATCATTCTCCAGCATTTACAAGTCCACCTTTATATGAAAATATGGTGCATTCTGGTGTTGCCACAAATACATTTGAATGGAAAATAGGGATTAAAAATGCCTTAGATTACATGTGCAATTTGTATACAAGATATAAAATTTTATGAGGACAACAAGCATTGATTTATATATAAATGCTTAGATTGGTACAAAGAGATGGCTATTTCATATTTGTATATTACGTTTTTAGGTGCATATTTTAATACACAAAAACATGGTGTCTTCTGAAACGAGTGTATTTTTATGAAAAACATGGATTAGAACATGCCTTAAATTACATATAATTATTTGTATACAAGGATATAGAAAAATATTTGAACAATTTGTATTGATTTGAAGACAAATGTTATGATTGTTACTGAGAGTGGCCATCTCATATTTAATCTCATATTTGCATTTTAGGTTTTTATGTGGTGTGTAGTATTTGAGGTCATACATATAAATCCCTGTGACAGCTGTGAAATCAGTCTACAAAACAACACGGGAATTGACGCAGATCAGGAGCTATAGTTCATTCAGGTGACACTTTTTTCCACTGAACAATTTTTATTTATTTTTATGTTACTGTGATTAGTAGCTTAAAGATTATAAAGATGAATGAGTATGTAAAATAAGCCTTTGAAAAGGGCATAGCTCAATTTGTCACAAACAGATGACAATCCAAAGGAAATGTGACAGAAAAATTATTTGTTTTACTATGTAAACAAAGGCTATTGTTTACATTAACATATTTATATTATTAAGTAAATTACTAATGGGATGTAAAATTGCTTGATGTTCACAACACTAGTTACAAGGTACACTGTAAAAAAAAAAATATATATATATATATATATATATATATATATATATATATATATTTTTTCTAAGTTGTAAACAAAACAGATTATATATATATATATATTTATCTTTTTTTTTTCTAAGTTGTAAACAAAACAGATTATTGGAGTACATTTTAGAAAGAAAACACTATTTCAATTTAATAGCCATTTCAGAGTGAAAATTGTTTCTACCCAAAAAAAAATTAATAAAATAAATAAAAATTCTGGGTACATTTCTACTTTTCCCCTAGATCACAGCTGCATTATTGATCATTTACCAGATTCTAAGCTGAGGAGATGAATAACTTGACAGTGAACTTCACATCTGCAGCATCTATGAACTTCACAGCAACACAACAAGTTAACATTATGGATATCGCTGTGTACAGCTTCAATTTCCTGGTTGGTCTTCCAATGCACATCTACGTGATTTGGCTCATCTTCACAGGAGCAGGAAGTGGAGTTGCATCAGAGTTCTTCAACCTCAGTCTCTCTATTTGTGAGATTGGTACCTGTCTGAATTGTTTGTTCATTATTATGTCAAATTGGTTTCCAGGTATTTCATCATTAGCAATGTTTTTAATAGGTCTAGGCATCACTGGTCGTCCTCTGTTTCAGTGTATGATCTGTGTTGAGCGTTACCTGGCAGTGGTTCATCCTGTAACCTTTCTGAGGTTCAAGCCGATCAGATATAAAGTGATCTGCTCCATTGCAGTCTCCATAATGACTCTTGGCTCCTGTTCAGTCTGCATGGTCACCATGTTATCTAACTTGTATACATACACATGGTTCTTCCTAATGCAGCTTTTATTCTACATCTCCATTCAGTTGTATTTCTGTTTGACTGTTCTCATAGCTTTGAAGAAGTCAGGACCAGGAGAGAAAGGGAGAGAGAAAGAGGAGGAAAATCATGTTAAAAGAAGAGCATTTTATCTCATTCTAATAATTACTGTGAACATGTTTGTCATATATCTACCGTTCGTTATCGCTGCATTGTTTACCATTGTGGCACAAATGTTTATTCAAGTACTATGGAACACTGGTTTCATCTTTTTCGCTCTGGCTGGTTTTTTACAGCCCATTCTTTATCTACACAGATATGGGAAATTCTCCTGCCTCTGTCCTCAATAAAGCCTGCATTAGTGATATTTAACTTGAATTACTAAGTTAACTTTTAAAAAAAATCATTACATTTAAATTCTTTAATTAGAGCTTATATGATGTTAGTTAAATAATAGTCAGCTATTAACAGTTATGTTTTATTGAGAGTCATCAAAGTGACTTGTGTACATAAAATACAGAATTAATTTTATGTATTTTATGTAAGTCTATTATGTTTGTAGGTTTTAAGTCAAAATTGCAGTTACTGATGTTTATTATATATGGTATGTTTTGTCAATAAAACTGTGTTTCTGACACTTTAATTTACATTTTAATGTTGCCATATATGTTAATGAAACTGGATGATTTGTTAGACACTCAATTTGAACAGTGCATTCTCACTACAATATTCCGATTCAAAATAGATTAGTCATGGTAAACGGCAACATATAAGACAGTTATGCCCTGAACCCTTCAGACTAGAGCTTTTCACACTTGAAATTAACCCCAGTAAAACCCTTATAATGAACATTGGTTTTATTATAGTAAAGTAACCATGGTTCAGATGGATTACCATTTGTATAACCACAAATACCATGATTAATCAATGGTTAGTGTGGCAAAAACATGGTTAATCGTTTCATACTGTACTTTTCTAAAACCTGGGTTCATATCCTTATTTGCATATTAGACGAACACAGCACGCAACCTTTTTACATAACGGCTCTAGCATTGAACATCCTCTTATTATATATTGCTGACTTTACTATGAAGTTTTACAGAATTTACTTTTTTAATGCTTAGATTGAAAATGTCTTTTCTTCAATCCAATTTCATTTGTCTTTCCATTTGACACTTTTCCCTTCAAATGCTGAAAAGTAGTGTTCCTTTTAAAAGTAATGCATTACAATATTGCATTACTCCCTAAAAAAGCTAAATAATTGTGTTACTTAGTATCTTTTTTATAGGAAATAATTTGTTAATTTACTTTTGCTGTACTTTTTCCATCTGTGCTGGGCGTGCTTGTTTGTTTTTAGTATAAAAATTATATTTTGGTGAATGTAACCACTCCAAAAAATGAAATAAATAAGCCTCGGGGTGAAGGAAAAATAAATTCTCGTCTGTAGTGTAGAGGGTGCAGCTCAAACAACCCTTTCAGCTATGCTGTACGGTGGCCAAGAAGTTCAAAAAAGGTTACAATTCTTAAAACTAAATAACAAATTATAAACTCAAATGCAAATCTAAAAAACAAAACAATTCAGAAAACACAACAACAGTTCAGAAAACATTATAACAAGTCAGAAAACACAGTGAAAAATTCGAAAACAAAATAACAAGTCAGAAAACACAATGACAAATCAGACAAACCGGAAGAGGTAGGTATAGTTTGAGACAGCGTCATTGGTTTGGGATTAATCACTGCTGACTGGACGAGACATCTGTCAATCAACGTATACAGAAAGAACCATCTTAAGAACAGCAGAGTCGTGGTAGAAAGTTCAGAGACGGTCTTAAAGTAGCTCAGTTTAAATGTATTGTATGAATTGCGCTTACTATGGAATAAAACATACGAAGTGTCTATTTGCTACTTTGTGCAAATAGCTTGCCTTATTGGCAGTAACTCCACTCTCCAATGTGTTTCAATACTTTAATAGCAGCAGAAATTAATCAGCTCCAGTGGTGCAGGTGGTTAAGTGTGCTTTTATGATTTTTGGATCCATCCACCCTACCTATATCCTGCCTTTTGCCGAACTTTTTGTTTCTCCATTTTCAAATCTCGTATTAGCAATCGATTCTATTTACACTAAGTGAAAATAGCAGGATTTTTAACAATATGCTATTTACACTAAGTGCAAATACCTATTTACACTATGTTAAAATAGCAGGATTTTCTGCTATCTATACTACAAATAGTGCAAATAGTGGCAATTATCTGCACTTCGGTATTTTAGTACATTATAAAACAGTATGCAATAATAACGTATTGAGTGTAAATTATATTTTAATTCAAATTATTAAATGGATGCCACCTTATTGGTACAATAATGCCCTCCCTACACCTACCTTAAACCTACCCTATACTTTATTTTCAACTTTTTGATTATTTCTTTAATTTTTATTGAAAATAAATGCCTTTACAATGTGATACAAGATTTGAAAAGGGAGAAAAAAGTTCGGCAAAAGGTGGGATCGAACCCGGGTCAATTACATCAAAAAGCCAAAGACACACACTTAACCACCTGCACCATTGGAACTAATTAATTTCAACTATTAAAGTGTTGACATATGTTGGAGAGTGGAGTTACTGCCAATAGGGCAGGTTATTTGCACAAAGTGTAAATAGAAACTCCGTATGTTTTATTCCATAGTAAGCGCAATTCTTACAATACATGTAACCTGAGCTACTTTAAGACCATCTCCGAACTTTCTACCACGACTCTGCTGTTCTTAAGAAGGTTCTTTCTGTATACGTTGATTGACAGATGTCTCGTCCAGTCAGCGGTGATTAATCCCAAAATAATGGCTGTCTCAAACTATACCTACCTCTTCTGGTTTGTCTGATTTGTTGTTGTGTTTTCTGACTTGTTATTTTGTTTTTGAATTTGTCATTATTTTCTGACTTGTTATAATGTTTTCTGAATTGTTGTTGTGTTTTCTGTATTGTTATTTTGTTTTTTAGATTTGCTTTGCGTTTGTAATTTGTTATTTTGTTTTCAGAATCGTAATCTATTTTGCACTCCTTGGCCACCGTAATGCTGCCATTCTGGATGGAATGAAGAACAGGACGCAGGAAAAAAAAAAGTTCAACACTCTTCAGCAAAAAAAAATAAATAAAAAACTATGCTTATCTTAAGTCATTAGTATGGATTAATTAGACATGAACTTCAACAGCAAAGACAACAAAGTTGCTGGCGTTACATATTTGAAAAAGTAATTATTTTCTTGTAAATTAAGAAGTAATGCATTACTTTACTAGTTACTTGAAAATAGTTAATCGGATTACATAACTCACGTTACCCCTAACACTGTTGAAAAGTTTATATAACACGATGTTGTTAGGTGTTTCTGCCCAAAGCATGTGATAAGGAGGCATGCGAATGGTTGTGGGTTAAAGGTAACATTCTAACACAGCATCATTTCAAACTGTACAAGTTTAACACTGCTATATGCAGGATTAACACTGCAAAAGCACTGCTAACCCTGCTCTGGTTTCATGACCAGGTAAAAATCAGCACAAACTAGATAAATGTATAGATAGATTTGTCACGTCGACGTGTCTCTTAACTTAAAACTGTCAATGTGTCGTCACTCACAATAAAAAACTAAATACAATTTTGTTATGTATAAAATTAGTATTATTTATTTTTTTAAAGGACATGACTTTTGAGCTTTATGTTTGTATTTAAATATTTGCATGTCACATGTTAGGTGTTTATGTAACCAGGCTCATATATTAAATCAGTCAACAGAACACTGTGTAGAAAAGCTCAGGGGTGACTTCACTCTTAAGGTAACAAACTCTTTTTGATATATTATAATATCATGGTGGTTATTAAAATATCATTATTGTTAGAACATCTCAAAAAGCACCAAAATGTAACATTAGCATTTCCTGTTTTAAATTAATAATAATCTCTCATACAGTTCTCTTTTAATTTAATTTTCAGATTAATTGAGTGTGATTTTATTCATTCAGTCACACCCTGTATGGTCTTGTATGACATTTAGTTTTCTGTCTCCTTTGTAGATTACAATTACACAAATAGATATTACATATTAACGAGCCACTGATGATGAACGTCTTCACTGAGAACTTCACCTCACCTGAGGTTCATCCCTCCGCAAATCTCACAACATATGAAGATTTGGTACTGAATGGTTTCAGGGCTGGTTTGCTCTTTTTTAATCTACTGTTTGGAGTTCCTACACACTCGTATGTTCTGTGGCTTATTGCTCGAGGAAGAAGAATTCCATCAGAATTCTTTAATGTTAATCTCACAGTTTGTGAAATAATGTACTCTCTGATTTTTTGTATTTATATTTCACGAAGATTCCAAAGTCTAGACTTACTTCAACGTTTTTTACAAGGAATTACTATCACTGGTCGTCCTCTGTTTCAGTGTCTGATCTGTGTTGAGCGTTACCTGGCAGTGCTTCATCCTGTAACCTTTCTGAAGTACAAACCTCTCAGATATAGAGTGATCTGCTGCACTGTGGTCTGGTTAATCACTCTTGGATCCTGTTGTATCTCCATGGCCACATTATTGTCATTTAACATGAAGACATATACACAGTTAATTTCCATTCAGTTCCTACCTTTCCTCTCGATCCAGTTGTTTTGTCTTGTGGCTGTTCTCAGAGCTCTGAAGCAGTCAGGACCAGGAGAGAGAGGGAGAGAGAGAAAAGAGGAAAACCAAATGAAGAAAAGAGCTTTTTATCTCATTCTAATCACCACTGTTACATTGGTTATCATGTTTGTACCTTTTATTTTCACAGGATTCCTCACTATTCTGAAACAAAAAGAACATCAAGAAGTATCACTGTTTTGGTTTTTTAGTCTTTGTTGTTTTATTCTGACTGGTTTTGTGCAACCTGTTCTTTATCTGCACCGGTCTGGCAAACTCTTCTGCCTCTGTTCTTCATTGTTTTAGAAAAAACAGTCGCTAAATATATTAATTTATATATACTACTGTCTATTAGTCACTTTTTGTTTTGGAAGTCTTACTCTTTATTGATTTTGGTTAGTTATGGTTTGTGTAAACTTTATTCTGGTTTATTGCTATTATTGTTTAAAACTCTTTTGTGTGTAACAAGTTATTACTATTGTAAACTTTCAACAAACTGTATTGTTTATATTTATGCAAATTATACTAAAATAGTTTCAAATAAAGTAGCTTTTTAATGCTGTTTATGAATGTTTTGAATTACTACACTCATGTTTTATCATTTAATTTAATAATCGTCTGTGTGCTTGTTCTAGTTTAAGATAAAATACACCAAAGTCATTTTTGTTGTTTTGTATTGTTTGACTTTCAGCTTATACATTTATTTACATATATCAATAATAACCTCTCCCTATTTTATTTATGTGTGTGTGCATGCATCACATCCCACAAGATGATTTGCATTAATGTACTGTAAATATGTTCTGCCCTTCGGAGTGAGGATATAGTGATCCTCACTTTTGAATGGAATTAATTAGTGAAAAGTGATGTATGTTGCGTCGCTTTTCACTGCCATTCACAAATCCTCTCCCGTGGCCTCCTGGGATAGTAAAGTGTCCATCAAACGTGCAGTTTAGAATCTGTAGTAGTAAATTATTCAGGTATTTTTCACCTATGTTTTGTGAATATTTTGAATTCAGACATATTCTTTTCATGACCGTGACTGACATGATTTTTTTTTTAAGACCCCAGTTTATTTACTTTTTTCACTCTCACTTTCAATTGAAATAAAAATATATCGAAAATATTTAAAGATTATCATGTTTTAAATGGGCATGTCACAGTCAGCTACTATTTGTTTAATTGTTGCAACACATGCTAGAATTAATAGAGAACCCTTTCTCACCTACCAAAATTGAATATCAATGAGTGACAAGGTGACATAAAGATTGCTTACAAATGTTACAAAAACAACAAAAGGATTTGGTTTGCATGTGTTATGTTTTAAAATTAAGGTTTGTGTAAGTTGTTGTTTTTTATTATTTCAAATGTATAAACTTTCAAATAAGAAAATCCATATACAAAAATACTGTGTTGTTTTCTAAGCAAATTCTACAGAACATTATTAGGCTTCATATATAAATGTATTTATGTTTATTAATTTAGCAGCCACTTCAGTTTGGTATTTTATTAAAACTCTTTCTCAAATTGTCATAATCATTTGGTCATTTTCTCTACACCAAACTTAAACCATTGAAAATGTTTATTTATATTTGTATATATTTGCAAAATCCTAAAACAAGAAGAACTCTTTCCACAAAAAATGTTTCCTTTTAAATGTTGAAAAGGTTTTTTTCAAGAGCGTTATTAGTCTTTTTGAACATTATGTTGAGAAATCTAAATATTTGCATGCCACATTAGGTGTTTATGTAATCATGCTCTTAATATCTTTAGTCATTTTACTGAACACTGCACAGAGGTGGATGTCTGGTGTGACTTCACTCTTCAGGTAATAAACTCATTAAATTTGGATTAGTTTAGATCCATTCGCTATTGTATAAATTGATGAATTAATTTGAGTATTCAAATTTAACACACTACTGAAACGCCAAAAGGTTTCTTATTACCTCTTATTTACTCTTACACCTAATCTTGTGTAATCTTGAATACAATGTGCTGATATTATATTCTCAACTGTACACGTTATATAAAATGTAGATTTTTGTGACTGAATAAGTGTTGATTATTCAATCACACCCTTATTGTCTTGCCCAACATTCATCTTTCTCTTGGTTTCTCCTTTGTAGATTACATCTGGAGAAATATATGAAGAACATATGAAGATTTGGTACTGAATGGTTTCAGGGCTGGTTTTGCTCTGTTTTAATCTACTGTTTGCAGTTCGTATGTTTTGTGGCTTATTGCTTGAGGAAGAAGAATTTCATTAGAATTCTCACAGTTTGTGATTTAATTTACTCTCTGATTACTTTCCTATATCTGTTAGAAAATGTCACGCATCTAGTGTTACTGCAATGGTTTTTACAAGGACTAGGCATCACTGGTCGTCCTCTGTTTCAGTGTCTGATCAGTTTGAGTGTTACCTGGCAGTGGTTCATCCTGTAACCTTTCTGAAGTACAAACCTCTCAGATATAGAGTGATCTGCTGCACTGTGGTCTGGATAATCACTCTTGGATCCTGTTTGGGCATCATGAGTATACTAAGATTGTTGAATGTGAAGGTATATACATGGTTCCTTTCACTGCAGTTCCTTCTCTTCCTCTCCGTCCAGTTGTTTTGTCTCATGGTTGTTCTCAGATCCCTGAAGCAATCGGGACCAGGAGGGAGACAGAGAAAGAGAGAAGAGGAAACCCACATAAAGAGAATAGCATTTCATCACATTCTTATAACTGCTGTAACCTTCATTGTCATGTTTGCACCTTTCATTTTCACAGGATTCCTCACTGTTCTGGAACATAAAGAACAGAATGAGGTTTCACTTTTCTGGTTTCTTAGTCGTTGTTTTATTTTGGCTGTTTTTGTCCAACCTGGTATTTATCTGCTCCAGGTTCGGGAACTATTCTGCCTCTGTTCTTTATAGAGTGTAAATTAAAGAATACGTATAAAGCATTAAAGCACTGACTTAGTTGGGGAGGAAACATATACAAGCAAACTGCACTACTTTCTATGAAGTTTTGTTATTTATCCGTATAAAACTGCTGGGAATGTTGATTGGTTTTAACCCTATATTCTCATAATTCTTACAATATCTGATCTCAGTGTCATATGTTGCACCTTAAGGAAAACGAAAAAAAAAAAACTTAAAAAAAGTTTGTCACCTGAAAAGAGAAAGTCCAGTCCCTCTGGTCCAACTTATATGTCTGTTCAGTATTTTGTAGACCGATTTCAAAACTGTCACTATAACAGTATGTTATTATATAATGCTTCATATATTAATTAAAATAAATAATAATAATTTGTCTAAAACCAATTTAGCAGTATACACATTTATTTCTTAAGAGACCACTGATCCACAAGATATACAGGGGGAAAAAAGATATTTCATACATATTAATTAATAGCTTCTTTTTATAATACTTAAAAAAACAAACATACCTGCACCTGGTTTTTGTGAACTTTGCTTTGTTTGACATTCAACACCGTCCTCGTTACAGCATGTATAAATATCCAAGTCAGTTTAAAGATTTATGGTGAACCACAGAGACGACATTCACTCTTCAGGTGACAAACAATGCATTATTATTATTCAGATTGAAAATTGTTTAACAGTAATACTAAATTTGCAGTATTGGATACAACACTTTTCATGTAATGTGAGAAATGTGTGAACAACATAGCTTGTTTCTTTTGTTGACTGGCTAAGATTGGATTGCTATGTTGATTGTTTCATTCGGTCATCAGAGGCTCTGAGCACCTCACCTGAGGTTCAATCTTACAGCAACATCACAACAGATGGCCTTCGGATTGTTTTGCTGTGCTTTAATCTATTAAACGGGTTCGGCAAACTGTCCTTCTGTAGGTTTCGATAGTTGCATAACCCTTTTGATTTATTACCATACTATTTTAAGAACACTGCACAAAAAGTGGCTGGTGGGTAACAGATGTCACAACATGTCATGTTTTTCTCAGTAAAAAAAAAAATAAACGAAAATAAACAAATGTCCTGTGTTCTGATTTCCATGATGTCAATCTTCTCAGTATGAAAATGTTGCTGAACAGGTGTGAACAGACATATACAGATACTAACACAAATGTCATACAAAATAATATAACTATTTTATTTATTCTCAATTATTTGTCTATTTATTAAGTATATAAAGACCTATAGTATCCTGCTATTATCGGGTAAATAAGAAATCATTACCTTCCTCAAGTATTTTTAAATACGAATATGTGAGAATCTAGGAATAAGTGGTTAACTTTTCTATGTTAACACTCACAAATCACCAAATGCATATTCAAATTTGCATAGAATAATAAAACTGACATGCAACATATCCAGCGCTGTAGATTTTGTGTGAGAACTGCACTGATCACTGATGCACTGAAGACAGCCTTACATTTCTGTTGAGAGAGTGGAGAGATTTGACTTCCAATATTTCGGTAACCAATTATTTTTCTTCAAAATGTTATATTTATAGTCATATAATTTACAAATAAAGCATAATATAACTAAACTGTGAAATCTAAATGGTCAGTTTACATATCTTAAAAAATTATGAAATGCTAAATCTAGAGATGTATGTGTGAATATAATATAATACAGTTATATAATATAAAACAATACTTTAATACATTCTAATTAATGAAAACATAATATCAAATGCTGTGTCAAGACAGCTGTTTACAACATTTGTTTTTGTCATTTTCATGCTAAATTAAAAATATGATAAATTTGTTGTTTTATATTGTAGCTTGATATTTTGTTTTCTGTCTGATTCTATTCCTTATTTTTGTTCAGGTTAAATCAAAGATAGTTGTATGATGAACATCTCAGATGAAACTGCCATATCGCCAACAAATGAAGCATGTAACATAACCTATATTTCCAAACGTCATAATGCACCATATGATGTTACACTACATGTCATCAGTGTCCTGTTTGGTCTTCCCACACACTCTTATATTCTGTGGCTTATTGTCAAAGGGACAGGAAGAGGAACTGCATCTGAATTCTTTACTCTGAACATCTCTGTCTGTGAGATTATGTTATGTCTGCGTTCATTCAGTTCTGTGCTTGCCAGTGTATTTCCAAAACTTTGGTACGTTAGAATGTTTTTGACAGGATTTATTGCCACTGCCCGTTTCTTTCAGTGTCTGATGTGTGTGGAGTGTTACCTGGCAGTGGTTCATCCTGTAACCTTTCTGAAGTTCAAACATCTCAGATACAAAGCTGCATGCTCTATTGTTACCTGGATAATGATCATTATATGTAATGTGTTTTCACTGGAACTTGTTCATCCGTGTAATGTACGTGTTTTTAAATGCCTGTACCTGATACACTTCATAATCTTCCTCGCCATAAACCTGTTCTGCTGTTTGGCTGTTCTCAGAGCTCTGAAGAAGCCCGGACCTGGAGAGAGAGCGAGAGAGAGAGAAGAAAATCATACAAAGAGAAGAGCGTTCTACCTCATTCTAATAACTACTGTGACTTTAGTAATCACTTATGTCCCCAGTTCAATCACAGCGTTACAATATATTCTATCAATACCTTATAGCCGTGTGCTAGAATCACTGAGTCTTACATGTTTCTTTCTGCCTGGTTTTGTGCAGCCTCTTCTCTTCATTCACAGGGTTGGCAAATTTCCTTTCTGTAGGTCTCCATAGCTGATCTAAACCTTTTCTTTAATAACTCAGTTTGTGAGGATATAAGAGTTACATAACATGTTCATTGTTTATGTACTCCAATAAAAACAATTGCCCTTAGCTCTGATTTTCATTCAGCTGCCGTGAAGATGTCAACCTTCTCTGTATGATATTCATTAATACATCTTATGAAAATGTTACTCTATGAACTGAAATATCACTGATGTTATTAAATATGTTTGCAAAATTAGTTTATTTTTATATCAGTACCCCTGCTGAACATTACATTGTCCACAAAAAGTATGTATTGCTGTGCTATGTCAAGCATTTGCTCATGCAGTAAAGCATGGTGCAAGCAATGCCAAATTTGCATAGAATAATAAAACTGACATACAACATATCCCATGCCGTATACTCTGTGTGAGAACTGCACTGATCACTGATGCACTGAAGACAGCTTTACATTTCTGTTGAGAGAGTGGAAAGATTTGACTATTGATATTATGGTAACCGATTATATTTCTTCAATTTATTTTTTTTTTTTTATCACAACATTTAAAAATAAAATATTATTTGATCAAATTGTGAGATCTATAGTTAGATTACATATCTTAATACATGATTATATGCTGAATTTGCTAGAAGTACTGTATATGTGTGTATACAACAGAATATATTATATCGGGGGGGGGGGGGGGGTGCAGAACTTTGCACACTGGATGAGAAGCGGCATTGTAATGCATTATAAATATACCAAATCCTTGTTGGTACTACATAAAGTCTGTAAGATTGTACATTTTACATCCTCTACATTTTAATAAGCTAGAAACAGTAATAATAGTGGGATATTAGTTAGATGCCAGATATTATTTATTAAACGATATGACTTAATACATTTTTCAAACAATATTTGAAATTAATGAATGAACTTGATTCAATCGTTTTTAAACGAATCTCTTGACTGAATGAATTAGATGTCAAATGCATTTTAACAGTCACTGGATGCTAAAATAATAGGCCTACAATCTTTATTTGAAGCGTAATGAGTTCAAAAGTTCAGTTTCTCATTTTGAATGCAGCTGCCACAACATCAGCTATATCCGGATTTAAAAAAATAAAAATTAAAATAAAAAAATAAAAAATAAAATAAAGTTAACATTTGAAAAAC
Source organism: Cyprinus carpio (assembly GCF_018340385.1). NCBI lineage: Eukaryota > Metazoa > Chordata > Actinopteri > Cypriniformes > Cyprinidae > Cyprinus > Cyprinus carpio. The sequence continues at coordinate 5,554,509 of NC_056617.1, read as the reverse complement.
TTAAAGAATAAATTAAAATGTGTTATTACAAAAGTTACATAACTGTACTGTACTTAAATGTAAAAAAAAAAAAAAAAAAAAAAAAAAAAACAAAGATTAAATAGAAATGTATTAACATTAATTTATATTTAATTTAGTGATTCCTCTGCGTACCACTAGAGGGAGCCTGACACTTTGAGAACCACTTCATTTTTAAATTAATTTTTAAAACATTTGTGTTTTAAGAATGTCGTTCAACCAAATGTATGAAGGAAACTGTTAAAATAACCACATCATTAACAACAACCTTAAAAAAAGACGCAAGGTTTATCTGATAATCAGATGCATGAAAGTAGCGGCTGTTCGTTGCTTTAGCAAACAGACATCGGGCGCGTTTTCTCTCAGAACCATCATTCGCCGATGGAGTGTAAAAGTTAAATACTATAGCATTTTATTTTATAAAAATGAGATAAAGAAGCTTTCTCACTGAAAGAGAAGTGATCTCGCGCTTATAGAACTTAAGACGTGCCAGGCTATATCTGCAGCTAAGCTGAATAAAAAGCAGAATGAACTGAAACGTTAAAACAATAAACACAATAAAGAAATAAACAATGGACAAAAGTGTTTTTTCTGTAACCTATGGTTCTCTAACCATAAAGGCTGCTGTGTAATTTGCCCCGTCTAAGCACATAAAGAATTTAGGGGAAGCATTAAAATAATCCTGTGAATGCACTTAAATAATGCAGAATCGAATCATTAATCAAATCGAATCAAATTTAATTGCAAATCGAATTGGATTGAATCGCTCTGAATTTGCAAAAATCGTTCTTGAATCAAATCGAAAACCTGTGACTCGTGAATCAAATCAAATTGCTGTCTACCCAAAGATATATAATAAATATATATAAAACAACACTTTAATATATTTAATTAAATAAATCAATATATCATATGCTGGGCTGAAATGGTAATTTTTGTGTTAAATTAAAAATATGATAAATTTGTTGTTTTATATTGTAGCTTGATATTTTGTTTTCTGTCTGATTCTAAAAAGATAGTTGTATGATGAACATCTCAAATGAAACTGCCATATCTCCAACAAATGAAGCATGTAACTTAACCTATATTTCCAAACGTCATAATGCACCATATGATGTTACACTACATGTCATCAGTATCCTGTTTGTTCTTCCCACACACTCTTATATTCTGTGGCTTATTGTCAAAGGGACATCTCTGTCTGTGAGATTATGTTATATCTGCGTTCATTCAGTTCTGTGCTTGCCAGTGTATTTCCAAAGCTTTGGTATGTTAGAATGTTTTTGTCAGGATTTATTGCCACTGCCCGTTTCTTTCAGTGTCTGATGTGTGTGGAGTGTTACCTGGCAGTGGTTCATCCTGTAACCTTTCTGAAGTTCAAACATCTCAGATACAAAGCTGGCATGCTCTATTGTTACCTGGATAATGATCATTATATGTAATGTGTTTTCACTGGAACTTGTTCATCCGTGTAATGTACGTCTTTTTAAATGCCTGTATCTGGTACACTTCACAGTTTTCCTCGCCCTAAACCTGTTCTGCTGTTTGGCTGTTCTCAGAGCTCTGAAGAAGCCCGGACCTGGAGAGAGAGCAAGAGAGAGAGATGAAGAAAATCATACAAAGAGAAGAGTGTTTCTAATCATTCTAATAACTACTGTGACCTTAGTAATCACTTATGTCCCCAGTTCAATCACAGCATTACAACATATACTATCAATACCTTATAGCCGTGTGCTAGAATCACTGAGTCTTACATGTTTCTTTCTGCCTGGTTTTGTGCAGCATCTTCTCTTCATTCACAGAGTTGGCATACTGCCTTTCTGTAGGTCTCCATAGCTGATCTAACCCTTTTCATTAATAACTAAATTTTTTAATAATTAAAGAATTACATAACATGTTCAATGTTTGTATACTCCAATAAAAACAATTGCCCTGTCCTCTGATTTTCATACAGCTGCCGTGAAGTTGTCAATCTTCTCTGTACGATACTCATTAATACATCTTATGAAAATGTGTTGGTGTGTAAATGTCTGTATTTGTAGTTCATTTAAATGGTATTGTAAGAGCCATCACATCATATTTATAAATAAAAGTTACTCTATAAACTAAAATATAACTGATGTTATAAAATATGTTTGCAAAATTAGTTTAATTTTATATCAGTACCCCTACTGAACATTACATTGTCCACAAAAATTATTTATTGATGTCCTATGTAAAGCATTGGCTCATGCAGTAAAGCATGGTGCAAGCAATGCCAAATTTGCATAGAATAATAAAACTGACATACAACATATCCAGCACTGTAGATTTTGTGTGAGAACTGCACTGATCACTGATGCACTGAAGACAGCCTTACATTTCTGTTGAGAGAGTGGAGAGATTTGACTATTAATATTACGGTAACCAATTATCTTTCTTCATTTTTTATTTTTTTTATTTTTTAGATTTACAAATAAAACATTTAAAAATAAAATATGATTTGATAAAATTGTGAGATCTATAGTCAGTTTACATTTCTTAATACGTGATTATATGCTGAATTTGCTAGAAGTGTATATGTGTATACAATATAATATAATATACATTATAATTTATGTATAAAATTATTAGACTAATATTTAACCAATACATTCTGATTGATGAAACCTTGATATCAGATGCTGGGTCAAGATAGATGTTTACAACATTTATTTTTTCTGTCTTTTTTCGTTAAATTAAAAGTTTGATTAATCATTTGTATTACACTGTAGATTTATATTTTGTTTTCTGCAGATTAAAGGCTGATTCTATTCCTTATTTTTGTTCAGGTGACTGTAAAGACAGTTGGATGATGAACATCTCAAATGAAACTGCTGCTACTCCAACAAATGAAGCATGTAACCTAATCAGTTTGTCCAGATATTATAATGCACCATACGATCTTGTACTACATACCATCAATATCCTGTTTGGTCTTCCTACACACTCTTATATTCTGTGGCTTATTGTCAAAGGGACAGGAAAAGGAATTGCATCTGAATTCTTCACTCTAAATATCTCTGTCTGTGAGATTATGTTATGTCTGCGTTCATTCAGTTCTGTGCTTGGCAATGTATATCTAAAGTTCTGGAGTGTTATGATGTTTTTGTCAGGATTTGTCGTCACTGCCCGTTTCTTTCAGTGTCTGATCTGTGTTGAGCGTTACCTGGCAGTGGTTCATCCTGTAACCTTTCTGAAGTTCAAACATCTCAGATACAAAGTGGCATGCTCCATTGTTACCTGGATAATGATTTTTGCATGTTGTGTGTTTTCTCTTCAATTTGTAAACCCGTGTTTTATGCACATTTTTAAATGCCTGTACCTGGTACACTTCACAGTTTTCCTCGCCATAAACCTGTTCTGCTGTTTGGCTGTTCTCAGAGCTCTGAAGAAGCCCGGACCTGGAGAGAGAGGAAGACAGAGAGATGAAGAAAATCACATAAAGAGAAAAGCGTTTCTAATCATTCTAATAACTACTGTGATTTTAGTAATCACTTATGTCCCCAGTTCAATCACAGCGTTACAATATATTCTATCAATACCTGCCAGCCGTGTGCTAGAATCACTGAGTCTTACATGTTTCTTTCTGCCTGGTTTTGTGCAGCCTCTTCTCTTCATTCACAGGGTTGGCAAACTGCCTTTCTGTAGGTCTCCATAGCTGATCTAACCCTTTTCGTTGGTAACTCATATTTTGAATTACATAACATGTTGATTGTGTGTATCCAAATAAAAGCAATCCCCCTTTGCTCTGATTTTCATAAAACTTCCATGTCAGTCTCCTTTGTATGACATTAATCTATAGCCTACATCTTATGAAAATGTGTTGATATGATGTGTCATAGTTTGTGTAGGATATTTTTAAATGTATGAGTCCTTGCATCATAAATAAAAGTTAAGGCCCCTTAAACAGTAAGGCCTACTGTTTAAGGCACACCAAAAACAGTAACAATAACAATATAGACACCACAGTTCATTTGTCAAAATCTTTTCTGCTTGATTACTTAGCATCACTGCGTGCCATGGGGTCTGTGGAAAAGGAAAAGGTCTGCTTTCAAAAGGAAACTTGCAGTTATTCACAATCCTAGACTAACGTGGATTCTGCATTTGAAACATTTGAAAACCACTGTTTTAAAAGGTTCATATGATGCAATTTCAGTTTTTCCTTTCTCTTTGGAGTGTTGCAAGCTCTTGGTTCATGAAGAAGATCTGTAAAGTTGCAAAGACTAAAGTCTCAAATCCAAAGAGATATTCTTTATCAAAGTTAAGACTCTGCCACATCCCCCTAAAACGGCTCGTTCTAACAAGGCCCCACATATATACGTCACTATGTGGAAATATTTGCGTAATGCCAGCAAAATGTTCACGCAAAGAAAGAAGGCATGGTTTCAGTATCCACAGTTAGTGTTGAAGCAGCCATGTCAGGGAGATGCTGTGTGTTTCTAGGCGAAAGCAAAAGCACTTTATTTGGCCTTCTGAAAGTAGATCCATTTAGGAATCTTTAAGATTGTTTATAATAGAACAGCAATGCACCGTGGACGACCGTTTCATGAACCTAGGAGGTAATTCTGACTTTGCTACAACAATCTGGCGCTTCTGAATCAGCTACTGTAAGTATTTTTTTTTATTAGTTTAAGTATTTGCTGTTGACTGTTCAAATGCGGAGTTTTGCGCATTGTGCAGCAGCCCCTCACTGTAGAACACAAGATCCAGGGGGCATGGTTGGATCCCCATCTAGGGGGTTGGGGATTGGTAGGTTAAGGGGTGGAGAAGGGTGGGTTTAGGGATAAGGGGGTGGAGACGGGTAGGCTTAGGTATATGTAAGGTAGGAGGAGTTGGATCTGGATCCAACCACGCCCCCTGGATCTTGTGTTCTGCAGTGAAGACCATCTCGCGGTGTGTGTGTGTGAGCGAGAGAGAGAGAGAGAGAGAGAGAGACAGGGTCACACAGTGGAGTCAGCTGTCTTAACCATCCATGGTTTGTGTACTGCAAATACATACGAGCTGTCTTAACCGTCCATGGTTTGTGTACTGCAAATACATACGACATCACTGTGTCCAGGGGCGTCGGACTGGGGGTAAAACCAGTACTGATTACCAGGGCCCCAAAGGAAGAGAGGGCCCTTGAAAAGTCTGGAATATATTTTATTTTACCTGGATATTTTCATGGCGGTGGGGGGGGGGAGCACGGGGGCCCATTAGGACTGCCTATGCAGGGCCCGGGATCTTGTGCAACGCCCCTGACTGTGTCTGTCACGCAACTCTGTTCCCCTTTCAGGGTTGAACAGATGGTAAAACTAAGGACATTATTAACTGTCTTTGCATTTATTTTTAAAGTTGAAGCTCGCGATTATGGAAAGGGGCGTTATATTTCCGACGAGTGCTTGCGATGTTCGGCCAATCACAATGCACTGGGTCAGTTGGCCAATCAGTGCAGACTGCACTTGTCAGAAGGAGGGACTTTGTAGAAAATGACTTTTGAGAGAGGCGCGGCATAGAGGACCTACATTAATGGACAGTATTTGAAAAATAATGTTTTTTGAACATTAAAACATGTCAACATATTCTGTTACACCAAATACACAAAAGAATGTTCTTTAAAAAAGCATCATATGACCCCTTTAAGATGCAAAGAAGGCATGAATAATGGACGAAATTAATATTTAGCCAAGTTGTAAACAAATCCGCAAAAAAAAAAAAAAATAAAAAAAAACCTTTTTAATAAAGATCAACACCTGCAGGTTCAATTTGAAAAATCTGAAAGATTTTTAACCAAAGTTTTAAAATGTTTGTCTTGTTTTATGTCATAATGATATATTAGGTAACGTGTTGACATTTTTGTATTTTAGCATTTGTGTTCAGTTAATAGTGTCATTCCGGGATGCCTTGTCTACCTGAGACCGAATGGGTGTTTACCTTATTTTTTTTCTTTATTTTTTTTTACTCTTACATTTTACTCTTTAGTAACGGCCAATATACTTTAATGTAAACAAAGAACCTCAAAGAAAATTATAAATAAATAATATAATTAAAAATACATAAGGATAATAGTCTAATAATAGGCCAATTATAATAATTATCATTATAATTATAATAATTATAATAATAAAGTTTGAGAGAAAACAGGCTAAATATGTAACACCTTTGCTCTTTTCATTTAAATCAAATAGGACTGCAAAAGCGTGGTGGGTAAGGATTGTTAAAGGTTTGTTTTTCCCAATAAATACAATTACCTGGTACTTGATTTGTTTTCCATTCCAGATGGTATGTATGAAAATGTATCGGTGTGCCTTTGTCCAAAAAAAAAAGAAGAAGAAGAAAAAACACTTATAATCACCGGAAAGAGCCAACGGACATATCACCGAATTGCCTACTCATATCAGGCATGGCGCCAGAATTTGTTCTTTACCAGTGCTATGGGGGGGTAGACCAATATGTGGGGGTGCTAAGAAAATAAATTATATTGGTGACGTCAGAGTTACTTTATAAAGAAATGGGGCTAAACCGGGGCTATTAAAAATTCTGACGGGGCTATAGCCCCCCCAGCCCCGGTGTAGCACCGTCACTGACTCTGAGCCCTAGTCAATAGCTGTCTTCCACTTTCCAACTAAAAGATATATGAGTGTTTCTTTAGTATGGACACAGATGTGTCAGAGCTGGATTTTAATTAAAGCTAGTAGATGTCCAGCTTCTGGCTTCGCTACCGTTCGAACGTTCTTGCTTACTGCTCTGCGCTTTGCTTTTTATTTCTGTACTTTTCTCAGATTTTTCTAAGATTTTTACTTCAGTAGATCAGCACAGTGATCAGCACAGTGCTCAAACAACAGATTTTTGTTGAACACTAAAACTAAAAACTCTTTGGGACTGTAATAATACTCCCACTGCCAGCAGCAGCAGCAGAGACAGGAAAACAACTGCCTTAACAGAAGAGAGAGAAAATGCCTCCCGTTGAATATACTTGTTGCATGAACTGCTGCAAACTTCTACAAAGGATTGTGGTTCTGGAAACAAAGTTACTTGCTGGACAGCCGATGAGTCCCATGAATCTAGTGAATCTCAACAGTTTATACCAAGTGTAGAGGAAAAAGCTGAAACTGATCGCCACACTAATCGATGGCACAAACAGGGAGCGAGACCCAAAGGCACACGAGACAGCAGATTGTCACGAGTTTCTCGTATTGCTGCCATAGCATTCTCTACCCTAGATTCGGCTATGACAAGGCTTATGAATACTGGTATTCTACCACACCCTATACATCTTGAAAACAGATTTGGAGCATTAATGAATGTGGGTGAGGTATTATCAGACTCTATTATCAGAAACATTAGTAGCAGAGATATAACAATATGCTGCTTTCATCAAGCAACCGGACTCTGTTGTGAACAAGGAACTTCGGAACATTCTGATGAAGCACAAGACTGCAAATTGAATCATCATCCATGTGAGGAAGAATGATATTCGGAAAGAGCAGTCAGAACTCCTTAAGAAGGACTTCAGTGAACTCTGAAACACTTCAAAGACTCAAAGTCCAGTAGTTCATCAGTGGACCACTCCCAGCAAGGGGAACTAATGTTTTCACAGTTGCTTAGGCTGAACACATGGCTACAAAGATCTTGCAATATAAAAGGAGTGAATTTCATTGACAACTTCTATCTTTTCTGGGGCCATAGACAACTGTTTAAACTGGATGGCCTCCACCCAAACAAACTTGGTGCTACAGTGCTTAAGGACAAAATCTACTTCTACCTCCGTCATCCTTCAGCAGAGTGTGTCAATCCATTCAGCACACACACCTGTACGGAGTCATCATGTGGTTGACACATCCCATTAGGGGACACTGAAAACACCACGCAGCCACAACAAGCACTGCTCATGGACACTATCCCGGTTGAGCCCTGCCCACAAAGCTCATCACAGACAGACTGTGATCAATCAAAACAGCTCCAAGACTCAGCACCCAAGGACAAATGGCGGGCCCCCCAACCACCAAAGCCTTTGGGCCCTGCTCCTCTGAGAGCTCTCCGACCGCTGCCACAACGCCAGTGCCCAAACCCTCCATCTGCTGTAGGTCAGCCTAAAACAACTGATAGCAGCTCTCAGTGATATGTATCGGGTTCCCACTATAATAGCAGCAACATTCACAAATGTTTACAGAACAAGTGGCAACCCAGTGTGCCTGTAGCTTTCTCTATTTCTGTTTTATCACTGTTTTATCTATTTCTGTTTTATCACTCAAGCCGAAGGGCTAACTCATCTAATCTGTGGCCTATTATGCATCAAACTAAGATTGCTGTAAAGACACAAAGCACTGCCATCAAGTTGATTCAGCATGTGCATGGACCCACACACAAAGGTGGACACACTCTAGAGTTAATCATCAGTAGGGGTCTAAACATTCCATCCATTGTTATTAAGGACGTAGCATTATCTGATCACTTCTGTATTTTCTTTGATTTATTGATCTCTGCTACTACTGTATCTAGATCTGTCTCTGTTAGAAAGTGATGCATTATTGAGAACACTAGTGTGCTATTTATGGAGGCTACATCTTTAACACCAAGCATTTCTGCAGACTCTGTTGATCTTCTCCTTGATTCCTTTAACTCAAAAGTTAAGGATGTTATTGATTATATTGCTCCTGTAATAGTCAATAAGAAAACAAGCAGACAGAAATCAGGTTGGAGAAAATCAACAGCAGTTCATAGTATGAAAAGACAATGCAGAAAAGCTGAGTGGATGTGGTGGAAGATGAAACTTGAAATTCACTATAGCATCTATAAAGACAGCCTTCATGCTTTCAATGTGGAACTAGCCACAGCTAGACAGAGTTTCTTCTCAAACCTTATAAACAGTAACTTAAACAACACTTTTGAAAGCACCCTAAGTCTAAGTGGACGTCCATGACATGCGGAGTCCCACAAGGCTCAATTCTTGCACCGCTCTTTTTTAGCCTGTATATGCTCCCACTAAGTCAAATAATGAGACAGAATCAAATTGCCTAGCACAGCTATACCCAGTTAAACAAAGAAAAAAACTTAAGTCATTGCATTTGGAAACAAAGATGAAGTTTTCAAGGTGAATGCATACCTTGACTCTAGGGGTCAAACAACTAAAAATCAAGTCAGGAATCTTGGTGTGATTCTGGAGACAGATTTTAGTTTCAGTAGTCATGTCAAAGCAGTAACTACATTGCAAGAATTAGATGTTTTGTTTCCAGTCAAGACTTAAAAAAAACTTGTTTATGCCTTTATCACCAGTAGGGTGGACTATTGTAATGGTCTCCTTACCGGCCTTCCCAACCAGAAAATCTGAGCATATCACACCAGTTCTCAGGTCCTTACACTGGCTTCCAGTTACATTTAGGATTGATTATAAAGTGCTTTTACTCGTTTATAAATCACTCAATGACCTAGGACCGAAATAAATTGCAGATATGCTCACTGAATATATACCTAACAGACCACTCAGATAATTAGGATCGAGTCAGTTAGAAATACCAAGGGTTCACACAAAACAAGGGGAGTCTGCTTTTAGTTATTATGCCGCCCGCGGTTGGAATCAGCTTCCAGAAGAGATCAGATGTGCTAAAACATTAACCACTTTTAAATCTAGACTCAAAACTCATCTGCTAAGCAAAGCACTTATAAAAACCATTGTGTACGAAATTTGAACTGATTGCACTGTATTTTAAGTATTCACTGTATTTTATGTAAAATAGTTTTTTTCTATTTTTAACTGTCTTTAATCCATTTTAAATCAATGTTTAAATCATTTTCAGTTTTTAAATTCCTTGTTTTATTTTTGTGATTATTTTACTTTTATGTAAAGCACTTTGAATTACCATTGTGTAAGAAATGTGCTATATAAATAAACTTGCCTTGCCTAGAAACTTAACATAAAACTTTATTATTTACTTTTATCATGCTTTCATAATGTTCAAATTAACTGCCCTGTATGTATAGATTTTGTTGAATCTTTAACTGTATATAATTATATTTTTTTAAAACTATGATATGAATAATCTAAACAAAGAGTGAAAAAAACATTGACAGATATTCATAGTTAGATGAGCTGCAAGACTTACTGTACCTATAGTGAATAATCTTATCTTTTGGTTTGAACATTTTATTTAGAAATAAAAAGTCAAAATAAACAAATAAATGAAGTACCTGAAGTATTTAATTACTTGCATGCACTTAGACAGTTTTACAATTTTGATCTGATATTTTATACATCAGTTGATTAACCGATATATATCTTACAGAACACTGAATGAAAAGTATTTGCATGTAAGAGTTGACATATCAATACATTTCTGCCTCGCAAACCTTATCACTGACTTGCTGCCAGTCATTTAAAAATAAAATTAATTTTTCTTCTCTGGCACATAAAGGTAAAAATCCTTGGTCAGTCTGGAGGCAAAGCAAGGCATTTGTCTCTTTCTATGTGTATTCGGGTCTGTGGTGTAAGACTGGAAGTGATTGGCCACACGATAGTTTACCCTTGTCAGAATCTGAATAATCTCTAGATGACAGTACTTCAACAACTCGCAAAGTTCACGGATAAATACAGAGCCTTTTTCTGGATTTCTCCAAGAGTAGTACCCTGTTGAGAAATAAATGTGTTTTTAAATACATGAGTGCCCTTGGATAGAGTATAAAAATCAGTAAATCCACCTTTGCTGCAACTATGTCAGTGCAATGCAAACCTTCCACTGTGGAATAACAGCAGAGAAAATCTGCCTCGGGAACGTCAGATATCCCAAAAAATTCCCCCGGTTCTTCTACGCTGTCTGCCTCAACACCAGGGTCATATTCCAGCCCCCTGCAGGCCTGAACATGTAATCAAAACAACAACAAATAGTCAAACAATAGACAAAATGTTATGAAATGCTCCATGTTTTTTGTAGGTGACCGCTACCTGTAGGAAGAAGAGTTTTGGCTTGTCCCTCAGACTAGGGCAGAGGTCAGAGGTCATGAGAGAGGTCAGAGTTTTGACAGGCATCCTGCGCTCATCCGATCCAAGGATTGTTCCTTCCTCTCCATGGCTCATCAGTACACACACAAAGCAGGAATTGTCTGTGTGGTTCTCCTTAGATACTGAAACACCATGTTTATATAAGTTCATACAGGCACAATAACACATCCAGAATACTGGAAATGACATCATACTGTACCTTTCCTCAGTGCACCAATCATTTCATTAGCTGACAGGTTCTTCTCCACCTGTACATGAAAACCCAGGGACTTGAAGGTGTTTGACAGGAAGTTTTCATCTACTGAACAGCCCTTTCTTTGCAAATATGGTGAGCCTGGGGGAAAAAGAAGCAACTAGGGAATGGATATGTAAGGAATTTAGCATTTCTGGTTTTGGTTCCAATTCCACTTAACAATTCCACTGATGGTCAAATAGAACTATTGAGGAAGTTGAAAACACTGAAAAGAATGACTTTGAGTTCAATAAATGATTCAAATGTTAGTATAATGACTTAATCAGTGAGTGCATGATTCATTAGACTGATTTAAACCCAATAACTGATTGTTTTTTTGGTTAGGTTTTTTTGTTTGTTTGTTTGTTTTAGTTTTTTGACTGAAAAACAATCATTTAACAATTCCGACTCATAGCTACTTATTTATTTCATAAGTAACCATGTAAAAGTGGATATAATGCTACAGTCAGACATTCATTATCACAAAATAAACCCTGACAGGGTGATCAGGAAAATGCTGGAGGGTTATTTTTCAGGAACGGATATGAGAATGCCACAAAACAATAATTAAACCTACATGATACAAATCACACGAATAAGAACTCTAGACTGTAAGCAGATGTGGTATAAGAGCTCAAAAAAGAAAAGCTGGAGTCAGCAAGAATAAAGGTTAGGGTTAACACTTAGCTAAGTTAAAAATCAGAATAGAGTTACAGTATAGCATTAGGTTCAATATTAGAGTTATTGTAGCCATTCAGAAGGGTAGATATGTATCAAAGAAGAGTTCCAAATACTGGAAGCACGTCAGAGACAACTTCAACCTGGCTAATACAGGCTAATACTCACAGAAGTGCTCATTACTGATGATTAGACATTTGCCCATGTTTTTATGCTTCTTATAAGGCTCAAACGCACATGTCACCTTGACAGCACTGTGAACACAACATGACAGTTCAATCACCTTAACAGAAGTTGAGAAATGTATTTAAATATAAAGCTTGACTTCAGCCGGAGTCTTACCTGTGATCTTCATAAGCTTGTGAACTCATTCTGAGACCTGATTCACACCACTGAGTCTTGCACAAGAAAGTCAAGCTTCTTACAACCTTATTTCTCTCATTCTAAATTTTCCTCTCCTTTTGCTTTCATTTTACTGTGAAGGATTTCAAAGTTCGCTGCCTCACGGAGGCGTTACTACCGGCGGCAGAGCAGGCGGAGCAGGATCCGTGACTTTATATGGTTTTTACATTCGCACCCAATCTGTTATTAAATGACATGGAAAGTGTATACACTGTATCACAATTCGGTATATTTAATTGTTTTCACCTTTTGCGTCTCATTTACGGTGGCACGTTGTTGTTACATTTTGTGCATATTCAAATTTCGTTTGACAAACACGCGGGTTTTATCCACCTCCTTTTTTTCCTTATATGGCGCTGTGAGGAGACCAACTGCGCGTGTCGCAATTTGAACTGCTGAGCAGAGACAAGAGACAGTAGCCTACAGTGTCTGTGAGTCATCAGTTACTGTAAATATTAAAATGACTAATTTCAAAAAATGCATCAAACTGTTTACATTTTCTAAATTCAATGCAATTTTCTGTGACTCAAATGTCACTACAGATCTTTTAAAGATCATGGGTTATTACAATTAGGCTACCTATATTATATAGCAATAATTATGCTTCATTAATTATAAGGCTAAACTGTAGGCCTATATTTAGGAGACAATCTTATGACTATAAACACGACTATAAACATTTTTATGACATCGTATTCACACACTGTACAGTTTCAAAAAGCTTCATAAGTTATACAAAATTACTGTGATGTTCTAAAACTTACATCAAAACAGAATATTGCTGTATACTTCCCTCTGCTGGGAATTTGCAGTAATTACTCCAAAGGCCACTATTCTGATGAAAGAAAGAATGAAAAACAAATGATATAGATAAATATTGATACATTGATCATATAGTCACTTTAATGTCTTTTATATTTTTCTCAACATGACACTATAAACATATTACTTATAAGCACACAAAATTAATTGTAATGTTGTATGATTTAAATCTGGAAATCATGAGTTTTCCTTATTCATTCCAAATACAACTTGCTGCAGAAAAAACAAAATGCTCTGTAATTACTATACTGCATTAAAAACATATATACATTCATACTGTATAGGTGTAATCTGTATAAAGTGGTTCATGTCATTACATGTGATAGTGCAGTTACGTGCTCGTGGTCTGTGTGCTGTCAAAAAGATTTGCGACTCATAATCCAATCACACTCTTTGTTCTGTACTAAGCCTTGCTTGTGGTCACAAGAGTTGTGTGCATGTGCTGTTGTAATACAGACAGCTACAGATTACTGTTTATTAGTGCACTTAGGGTTACATCTTGGGGGGTCTTACAGCAATGAGGGCGCACTCTTTTGTTCCAGCCATATGTGCCAGTTTTAAAGTCCCAATGGTCGTTTAGGGGGTGTTGATTAGTTTTCTGGGGGTGAATGTAACTCATTGTAATTTCAGTGCATATTAATCTTATTAAAGTTCCAAATGGAGACGCATATCCTGAGCTCATGAGCAACCCAAATTAAAAAAATTAATTGCGTTTTTCTGTTTAGGTTACTGCACCATTTACGTGTCAACTTAACAAACACATCAGCAAACATCACTAAATAGCGATGAAGCATGGAAAATATTATATCATAGAATGTTAAACATCTTTTTTTTCATTATATAGGTAGCATTAATTTTTCTTACATATATTTATGTTTGTCTTGTAGTACATATATGATGACAAAAACCCCAATGTAAACATTACACAGGCAGACTCAATGACAAAGCATGATGCAACAAGCTACAATCCTGTTTTTCTCAAACCTGCATAACATAAAGATGTGATTTGCTGAGCCACTTAAATGCCCACATCCAGCAGAGCTGGTAACCAATCAGATACTTGACCATTTTATCCACTTAAATCAGCACACATCAGGATTACATCATCCACCAGTTCACACTTTGTATTAGGGTAACCGAAGATGTTGTTACATTTCATTTTGTTGAAAAACTACTACTGTTTTTTGGGCTTTTGCCACTTTTATCAACTGTACTGCTAAAAAAAAAGACAGGAAACAATGGGGAGAAGGGTGGTGATAAAGGAATGATTTGATCTTGGCCTCGGGTCACCTGCGGTCGTACACGGTCCATGAGAGCACGTCTCCAACACTAATGGTTTTACACTTAAAATGTACTCAAATGTATCTACAGTTCTAACATGATTTAGGCTTTAGAGCTGAAAGCCATGCTATAAAGATCAAAATGCTGTAGATAAACGCAGGTATCTCATTAGTATATCACAAGTAGCACTGGATATCAATAGGAGCACAGTGGTTTAGATACAAGGATAGCCATATAGTACAAGAACCACTAAAGCACATCTAAAGTAGTTCAAGTAACCATTCTGGCAAAAATTAACGCTCTGTCATTAACTCACCTCAAGTCCTTCCTAACTTGTAAGACATACTTTTTTCTGTGGAATAGGAGAAGTCTTTCTTCCGTGCTTCTATATGGACTCCAAAAAGGGCTAACAAAATATTATAAAATATTATTATAAAAGGTGTACTTTTGTACAAGTTTTAAGATATCATATGTGTAGAGTACATTATGGGTCAGAGTTGAAATGCTAAATCAGTATGAGACTAAATGTGTTTGCATTGGCACCGTTTAACTTTATGGATTTGTCTTGACAATGTTCTCGTAGCACAGAGATGATGTTGTTAGCTTGTAAAGCTACATTTAGGCTTTGTAAATGACAGCTTTAAGACATGCTAGATGTACGTGAATGAATGTGAGAAACTTCTGTCCATATCTCAAGGCCAGAATTGACACACTGTCACAAGCTCCAAAGTCAGCATCCGGTCAAATGTGCACAAACATTTAGAGATAGGACACTACATGCTATTCCTGGATCAGAGAACAAAACTGTGTAAAAAAAAAAAATTCCTCTGATAAACACAATGTGTGACGAGTCAGAAATGCATGAAACAGGAGTGCTTTTTGTAATCTGTATATCTTGTGGTATGAACCTTACAAGAGCTTGTGCAGACACACTCATACATTTAGATCACATTACATATAAAAAAGCATTTTTTCATATTTATTTAGTACACATTACATAAGGTTCATTATTTTTATATTGTGAAAATGATTAACTGTGCATTATGTTCACATATTTAATGATTGCTTTATTTTAAATGGCTGCACTGAATTTTTCAAAACTAATACTTAACATAAGAAGCTTAGTGAATTTGTTTCAAAACATGAAAAAAAGCACACACCAATAACACCTTACATCACAGTGACTGGCAGAAACACAACAGGAGTAACAACAGAAAATGAACCCAAACAACACCATGCTAATCTTTGGGCTTTCTGTGTGTGTGTGTGTGTGTGTGTGTGTGTGTGTGTGTGTGTGTGTGTGTGTGTGTGTGTGTGTGTGTGTGTGTGTGTGTGTGTGTGTGTGTGTGTGTGTGTGTGTGTGTGTGTGTGTGTTGATTTTGATTAATTGGCTTTAAGTCAAACTCTTTAAACAATCAATAAGGAGAAGTGAAATCCAAATATTCTCTGGAATATTTTTAGAAAATACAGCATGATTCAGAGGCTGGTGTTGGATCAACAAGTTGCATAGTTCATAAAAACAGGTCGTTGTTGGTTTAGTAAGTATAAAGAAATGCAGCCTTGAATGACTAATGCCAATGGAGTGTGTGATTGCTGAACTCAGCAGGATAAAACGTCTCACCAGCTCATTATACACTGTTGGAAAAAATCAGCAGGGAATCACTTAGGAAAGGTTTCTTGATTGTCTTGATATGTGAAAGAAAATATCCAGCTGGGTTTAGTGTTTTCTAGCAAAACAAATTCTGAATTACCAACATTACATTACGGTGGTTAACCTTACATGACCCTTCATTGTCTGATGTCCACCTGTTTATATTGCCTCTAGAAAGATGTTTGTAAAAGATTTAGAAAAGAGCAAAGGCAGTTATGCATAAATTATTAATTGTGATAATATAAAGAACAAGAAGAACTTGTAGGAAATGCATTTTAAATATAATCGTATTTTATTTGTAGTTTACAAAATAAATTTAGGAATAAAAATCCCAAACATGAATCAGTTAACTTACTTATTCTTTCAGAAACTGATTGTAAATTACAAATTTAATTACAAAGAAACAGCAAATAAAACTTTGAATTAAATGTAACATTTTTAAGTAGAAAAACTTTGTTTTCTGTTTTATTCTTTGTTTTATTTACAACCTCGGAAGAAATTTTGTACAGTGAACAATACATTTGAATATAATGCATAAAAAAGACAAAAGATACGCTTTGCAACCACACAAAAAAAGATATGAATGTGATTACATACTGGTAAAAAAAAAAAAAAAAAAAAAAAAAATGTATAGCCTGAATGTACTGTAAGTCGCTTTGGATAAAAGCGTCTGCTAAATGCATAAATGTAAATGTAAATGAGTATATTTTGTTGGTTTTGAGTTAGCCCACAAATAAAAATACATTTGCTTTTATATCATTTACTTTTATCCTTTTTATATTAGTAAATTATATTGTCTATATGCTAACCCTCACAGAAAACTTTTTTATACATCTTTTTGTGATTTAATTAAGCTGTTTTCTTTGTTATTATAGCATTTTTAAAAAGAACCATGTTTTCTATCCTTGAGGAAATCCCTGGAAGTCCCCAATGGGATGTTTTGTTGGATTTAGTTCTGTTCTTAGGGTTAGGGTTAAGGTTAGGTAGCCAGTTTTGTTCCTAAGTGTAGCTAAGTATATCCCACCCCCCACCCCCCACCAACCACCACCACCACACACACACACACACACACACACACACTCACACAGGAATCCTGGTGCTGAAGTCCACTTCTGGTTTCCCGACCCTCCCCTCTCAGGATGATTAGTGTGGTAAACCGCAGCGGGATTGGATGAGAGAGTTAGTCTCATTACTGCATGTACAATGAGCCACTACTCTCAGCCTGACCACTCCGATGCTGGACAGAGGAACTTTATATGAACTGCATGACCTGACGCTTATAGGAATTAAGAGACAGAGCAGACTTCGAGATCATGCAGGAACTCAGATGTTTCATGTTCCCCAAGAACATTTAATTTGAAGGTTGCTCCAATATGAAGGGCTCAAAGAGGCATTAAGCTTAAAGGATTTCCAGTTTGGTTGTTTTACATCACCATGGAGATCAGGAAAGTGCATTTGAAATGCCCCGGGACAGTTTTACTGACCATGATGATGTTCAAATGGGGTGAGTTTTTTTCTCTTTCTCAATAACTACAGAAATCACAAAAAAAAGATATAATATTTTATAAACATACATTTTCATAAATACATATTTTACATGGCAATCCTGAACAACACATGGTTAAATGAAAGACGGAACTTCTTACATGCTAAAAAATTTGTCTCCCTGTATGGGACACTACTCATTAAAAGCTGTTGAGAATAGCAATAGAATGTAACGTCTTGCTGATATTTGGTCCTTTAGATGTGTTTTATTCTGAGTCAGGTCGAGTTTTATCGTATACATATGTATATGCTAGAGTCAAGAGCAACAGGTTGGATGTTGTGTGTGGCTCTATTGCCTCTTTTTTGTTTTATTTTTGCAATAAGGTAAATCAAGGCAAATGCATGTGCTTTTATCCACACTATAAAAAAAACAAAAATATTATTAATAATTGTTCTATAATAATGCTATATCTAGAGTGATGGGCTCTTTTGACTTGTACCAGTAAGCAGCCCCCTAGCAACCACTCAGAACTCCCTAGCAACCACCCAATACTCTAGTGTTCTAGTATAAAAAATTATATATAAAAAAATGTAGTTAGTTTAGTTTAGTTTAGTTTAGTTTAGTTTAGTTTAAGTTTACAAGATATAATATTTTTATTTCTTAAAAATAACGGTTATTGGTATCTATTGTTCCATGAAGATTCACTGAACCTTTCCATTCCACAAAAAGGTTCTTTAGATTAATTAAATGTTCTTCACACTTAGAATAAAAAAAATGCTGTTTGTTTGTTTGTTTGTTTGTTTGTTTGTTTGTTTGTTTGTTTGTTTGTTTGTTTGTTTGTTTGTTTGGAAATCTTTACTGAAAGGTTGTTTGGACCAGTTTCTGGTTCCTCAAAGATCCTTTCAGTGAACAGTTCTTAAAAGAACCACATTTTCTTAAAGTAAAGGACATTTAAATAATCTAAAAACCCTTTTCCATATTAAAGAACGTTTTGTAGAATAGAAATGTACCATGGATATTAAAGTTTCTTCATGCAACCAAAGATGCCAATAAAGAACCTTAATTTTTAAGTGTATGGCATCACTGCAAAAAGCACCCGTTGGAACCTTTTTAAGAGTGTATCATATCGCCTTCGGGTTTACTTTTGTTTTATGCTTTATCTGTTTTATGGTGACACAAATTCCTGGCACTCTTTTTTCGCATTAGTGTAGTGTTGTGGTCATTTTCGGTTATCTGGCCCTCCCAAAGATGTGCACTGGAGTGTTACTTGCTTCCCTCCTCCTGTCTAAAGTGGATATAACTGGTGCATGGTACAGATGGGAGTATATGGGGGAGGTTTCTCATCTATTTTCCCTCCTTCCATCCATCCAGTCCGATTCTGCCTCGCTCTCAGGACGCTGTCTGAAAAAAAAAACTGAAAAACTTTAGGGGGTGGGTTCCATTGTGTCCCGTTGCTATGACACCAGGGCTGAGTCATTTGGACGTTGTGTGCGGGTGGAATCTGTGTTAAGCACTTTTAACGAGCTCTGTTTGCTTTTGCGTCCCGTAGGCTTAACGTTCTTTCATCTGACTGCACAGACAGGCTGTCTCTGAGCATTTAACTCTATGATGATCATATCCAGGGAAGAGTTTTGAGTCTAAAGTATTAATAGAAGCTTCTCTGAAGATATATATATATATATATAGAGAGAGAGAGAGAGAGAGAGAGAGAGAGAGAGAGAGAGAAGTAAATAGTGTGTGTAATTGTCTGTTAGCATTCTGATAATGTAAGTGCAAACTTTTCAATTTTTTTACACAACACATATTTCCACTTTAAATAAATTTTGAGAGCAATATTAATAAGTTTTACTGGGACAAAGATTCAGTTAAATGAAATTTAAACAAACAGCATGCTAATATCATTACATATCTTGCCATCCCGGTCTCAAGTGTGGAATGGCAATTACAAACAATGCATCTGTAGTGTATTTGCATTGACTAATGGGAGTCAATGGGGAAACTCAACGAGAGGAACAGTGGGTGAAACTGGTCTGATGTTCTGACTGAGCTGATAGTTCATGTCAAATCACGCATGCAAATGTGACATCAGGCGCTTAGGGAAACGAGGGGGATCCTGGAATTCACATGACTTTTTCAATGAAAACGTCTACAATGGACCCTGCCCCCAACCCTAATCCCAACAAGAACACGGTGAGGGAAGAATAAATTCACACGACACAGTCCACCGCAGTCTCACAGTCAAGATTCTGCTAATAAAACTGAACCTATATTTAAATTAATGTTTTGGGTAGTTGGGTAAAAAAAATATGTGTGTGTGTGTGTGTGTGTGTGTGTGTGTGTGTGTGTGTGTGTGTGTGTGTGTGTGTGTGTGTGTGTGTGTGTGTGTACATATATCCATCTTTATTTCACCCTCTAACTCTAGCACTCTCTATTCTAATTCTATTCTAAAAAAAAAATTAAACTTGTCCCTTTTAGACTTGAACACTATTCATTTACTAACTGCTTGTTTTCTTTAAAAAAAAATAAAAAAATAACACTAGCTTCTCTATATTTGTTTTCTTTTTATTTATTATACAATTAACAAAAGCAAAAAAGGCCTCTAACAATAGCTTGCTCTATTTCTGTTCAATCTGTTTTCTTTTTATTTATTATATAATAAAAAACTTGTTATGTGTACTACGTTAAGCTAACTGAGACTTGTTATAGCACTTGCATATTATTATCCTTGTTTTATGCTTTAGATAAAAGCATCAGCGAAATGACTAAATGTGTGTGTATATATATATATATATATATATATTTTTTTTTTTTTTTTTTTTTTTTTTTTTTTTGCATATTTGTCACACTTAAAAGATTCAGATCATCAAACCAATTTTAATATTACACAGAGATAATGCAAGTAAATACAAAATGTAGTTTTAAATGATGATTTCATTTATTAAGGTAAAAAGGCTGTCCAAACCTGCCTAGTCTTACATGAAAAATTAATTGCCATTATCCACAAATGGAGAAAACTTGGATAAGTGGTGAACCTTCCCAGGAGTGGACGGCCAACCAAAATTACTCCAAGAGCGCACTGACGACTCACCCAGGAGGTCATAAAAAATCCCAGAACAACATTGAAAGAACTGCAGGCTTCACTTTCCTCAATTAAGGTCAGTTTTCATGATTCAACAATAAGAAAGAGACTGGGCAAAAACAGCATCCATGAGAGAGTTCCAAGACAAAAGCCACTGCTGACCAAAAAGAACATAAAGGCTCGTCTCACATTTGCCAAAAAATATCTTGATTATCCCCATGACTTTTGGGCATATATTCTGTGGACTGATGTAACAAAAGTTGAACTTTTAGGAAGGTGTGTCCCATTATATGTGGCATAAAAGCAACACAGAATTTCATAAAAAGAACATTATACCAACAGTTAAACATGGTGGTGGTAGTGTGATGGTCTGGGGCTGTTTTGCAGCTTCAGGATCTGAATGATTTGCCATAAATGATGGAACCATGAATTCTGCACTCTATCAGAAAATCCTGAAGGAGAATGTCCGGCCGTCAGTCTGTGACCTCAAGCTCAAGTGCACTTGGGTTATGAAGCAGGACAATGATCTCAAACACACCAGAGAGTCCACCTCTGAATGGCTCAAGAAAAAGAAAATTAAGGTTTCGGAGAGGCTACGTCAATGTCCGGACTTAAATCAAATTGAGATGCTGTGGCATGACCTTAAACAGTCCATTCATGCTCGAAAACCCTCCAATGTGGCTGAATGAAAACAATTCTGCAAAGAGTGGGCCAAAATTCCTCCACAGCAATGTGAAATACTCATTGCCAGTTACTCATTGCGCAAACGCTTGACTGCAATTGTTCCTGCAAAGGGTGGCACAACAAGTTATTAGATTTAGAGGGCAATTACTTTTTCCACATAGGGCCAGGTAGGTTTGGACAGCTTTTTTCCCTTAATAAATGGAATCATTATTTCAAAACTGCATTTCGTATTTACTCAAGTTATCTTTGTGTAATATTAAAATTTGTTTGATGATCTGAATCAGTGACAAATATAAAAAAACATTAAAAAAAAATAAGAAGAAAAAAGAAACAGGAAGGTGGCAAAAACTTTTTCACACCACTTATAAACTTATATATATAAAGAATAAATAATAATAAGTAATAATTATAATACTACTATAAGTAGGCTTATTGACAAAAAATGCTAATGTTTGGGTAATAGAGTATTACAATGAGTAAGATAATAAAAATAATATACAAGTAAATTCTGTGAACAACATTTGTGAATACAGAAAATAATTCCGACTAAAAGGAAAAAAATGAGAAGAATCACTTACCAAGCTAGTGTTCATTTACCAACCTTGCCAATTAGTTTACATGGAGAAAATCCCACTCACAGGACTCACATCATTTAACACAAGCAGAACTATATCTGCCTGTGTAAGAAAGATATCATGCCACAAATTTGGTTGATAAAACTCTTTAAAGCACTAATATTATGTTCTGTTGTTGGATGCATGTGAAAAAATAAAGCTCATGTCCTTCGGCCGGAACTAATGCTAAAATCCTCGTGTTGATGCTCATGTGGCGTAACACTCAAAAGCATCACCTATAAAGTCTTAAAGGTTAAAACTTTGTGTCTTAGTTTTAGGAGCAGTGGGGAATAAAGCTAATTAGCGTCTGAGTCTAGAGCTGATGACAAAGATTTGCTAAGTCTGAGTTCATGTTGGTACTAACAACAGCTATTAATACTCTTATATTCACTAGGAGTCAAAACATCACTTATATTTAGTCTGAAAAGTTCAATTATTAATCTCAGAACTCTTATTTTTAGGTTCACGTGGAAGAATTAAGCATGCATACAGACAGACAAACACTTGAAACAGCTCTCCTGTGTCTGTGAAAATAAACAGATCACAGGTTATCACAGAGTCCTGTCACACATCACACACACGTCCCACTCACTCTCATTCTCTCTGTAACCTGTCCGTTCCCTCCCATATCTCTGGACAGATGCATATTAAGTGAGTGTTATCTCATACAGATCTGACTGGGACATTAATCCTGTGACAAACTTCACAGCCATTGTAGAGACAGTAGGGCTCTTAACTACAAGATCCATACAGTGTTTTACACGGTTATTATTGTTGAACGAATGAAATTAAAACTACAAATACAACCACAAAAATAATAATAATCATTTTATATCACAATTAAGACTTTTTTCCTTGCAATTCAGAGTTTAGTTCTCACAGTTTAGGTGGAAAAAATTCACAAACTCAAAGACTCAAGAGAAAGAAAAAAAGATTTGAATTCTAACTCTTGTAATTCTCACCTTTTTTCACTGAATTTGGAGGGGGGTTTTTTGTTGTTGTTTTTTTTTTTAACTTTGTTTTGTTTTGTTTCTGAAAATGCCATCATAGAATATATAATTATATATGAAATATAAACTCATATATAAAAATATAAATATAAAAAAAGTGTGTATTGTGTGAGATCCAGCAATTACCTAATTTTGCCCCCTAGCTGTTAATAAACAGAATTGCACGCATCCCGCGGAAGAACATTCTAACCTAAAGTTTACGTCTATGGTGATTCACACAGGTATGTGTTACTCCGCAGCAGTGACAAATTTATGATGTACTGGCTCATTATATTCATTTTGCAAATTTTGAACACAGAAAAAGTTACAAAAAGTTCCCCACCTGACCCCTCTAAAACAATCTGTAACCCCTTTAAATTGTAAAACTAACATGTCACACCCTCTCACAGCAGGAAGTAAGACACAAGCAGGGATGATTGACAGTGATGTAAACTAAAGGGGAGGAGTTTCGCTTGATTGACAGCCAGTATCAGCGCTCTAGCTCTTAAAACAGAACCTGCATGGCTAACATTCTTCCAGTGGTCTCGCGCAGATAACATTAAACACTGACACACACATGGAGAAAGATGTAGTGCTCAAGACAGATGTCAGGATAATGTCTCTGTCAACCGTGGGATGCCAGAGACTCGCAGACCTCAGTGTTAGTCTGGATAATCAGATCCACTACAGCCTGTCTCCACCTGGAGCCTAAATGTGTTACATTTGGCTGCTGTCCACATTCCAGCAAGATCACAGTTAAGAATATGTGTAAGAATGGGACATGACCAGATGAAAAGGTGACAAGCTGCTATTGTTGGCAGTTTGATATAGCAGCAGTAAGGTAGTCGATATTAAATTATTCAAAACATTTGGGGTTGATCTCTTATACTCACCAAGGCTGCATTTAATTAATAAAATATAGTAAAAACAGTAATATTGTGAAATATTATTACAAATTAAAATAACTGATTTGTATTTTAATATATTTTGAAATTGATGTCATTACTCCAGTCTTCAGTGTCACATGATCCTTCAGGAATCATTCTAATATAATGATTTGCTGCTCAAGAAACATTTCTTTTTATTATCAACGTTGAAAACAGTTGTGCAGCTCAATATTTTCATGGAAACTTTTTTTTTTTCAGGATTCTTTGGTGAATAGAGATTTAAGAAGAACCACATTTAATAATAAATATACGGATTTTGTAACATCATAAATGTCTTTAATGACACTTTTGATCACTAACAGAACAAACTAAGACAGACTAAAGCCAGAAAAACTGTGGCAAGATCTCCAAGATGCTTCAAGAATCCTACCTGCAAAGCGAACTGAAAAACTATGCACAAGTGCACCTAGGGCAAAATCTGCGTTAAATGCAAAGGATGCTCACACCAAATGGTGATTTAATTTAGTTAATTTAATTGATAAAGAAAATCTATTTATGTCATTATTTTGACAGCATCCTCATTTTACAACATTTTTACACAAGTGCCTAAAACTTTTAACAGTACACTGTAAAAAATGGCTGTGAATAAACGGTAAAAGACTGTAAAAATGCTACAGTAAAAACCTGTTAAATGGTAAATGGTTCCCCTACTATATACAGTGAAAAAACGTAAGTTGACATTCCCAGAATTATCTGCGTTACATTTCAAATTTGATGTTTTTTATTGAAATAACTATGTTTCTTAGTTTTTTTCTTATTAGTTTTGTTTATCAGGGTTGTGTATTACACCTAATGTTGATAAATGAAGGTTTATTGCATTATTTCAGTTTCATGTGTCTTACACCATGATGGTGTTTAGTGTCTGTGTGAATGACACTGTGCACCTTCTATATATGTTAGTATTTAAAAGCAACTTGTGATTGGCTTTGGTTCATCATGTGACTTTCTCATCACCACCTGTATTTGGTGGTTATCAGTGTCTTACAAAGGTACAAAACAGATTTCAGTACTTCTATAGGTTGGTATATTAACATTATATCAGTTAATGAAATTACAGTACTTAACTGTAAATTTAAGTTAAAACAGTAAAACCTTAAATGTTGCTACCATATTTTTTACAGTAAAATTCCGGCAACCACAGCTGCCGTTTTTTTTTCCGTAAATTTTACGATTTTTTTTTAAAGTGTACTGTAGGTTTGCAGGTAGGTGTCTTGAAGCATCAAGAGATGTTGCCACAATTCATCTGGATTTAGTCTATTTTAGTTTGTTCTGTTTCTTCATGTGATTTCAGACAGACTGGATGATGATGAGATCAGATCTCTGTGTGGAGCACTGGCTGCTGTCAGACTCCTTGTGCAAACAAAAATTTTGCTGGATTATTACAATTAATGGCAAAATTAATGTTTGGAAATGTAAGCTAATTTTCCATTGACACACTTCAGCAAAAGATAGAAATAACTAGTTTTCATTGTGTTTCACACAGTTTTCATATCTAACACATGGTTATGTTAATGGAAAATAGCCACTCTTTGTAATCTCTTTAAAAACAAAGTGGCAGAGGACTGTATCCTGAGGTAACAAATGCTGGCTAAGCAGTGTAGACTAACCTAAAGCTGTCCTGTTTTACACACACCACTCTTGAGAGGATTACAGTCAGCTCAGTACGTGAAGACACTGGCCTACTTGCTCTCTCTGACAGTACGCACATCTAATGGACTTTAAATAGTCTATTCTGTAAAAGACAAAGAGTAAAACATTCATTCTAAAATGAATGGTGATGATATTCAAGGTGTCCAGAAATACCCTGAAAGTCAGTGAGTGTTCAAGCATATGTTTGTGTGAGAGAACATAAACTTAATGAGGTACAGACAGTGTAATCCACTTTAATTTTCTGTTAACGAGCCACACAATATACAGGTTAACAGAAGGCAGAGCAGAAAGCAGATAATCGGTGTCCTTCAGTCACAGGAAGGAGAGAATTTGAGGGAGATAAAGTAAAAAAGGAAATTAGAGAAGTCACTTTATGTGTGCCGACTGGATGATTGTGATTGACATCATTATGTGTCATCTGGATCAGTGACCGTTCATATCTATGACAGCGTGAGCTGGTAAATCTTCTTTACTTATCAGGCTAAACTGAAAGGAAATGACAGGAGTGTTAAAGAGATCCAACACAGTGAGAACGACAGAAAATAAATGGAAAGGAGGAAAGAGAGGAGGTGGATCTGGGGTCACAGAGGTCAGCATCTCTTCGTCTCAGGGCCAAATTAGCTTAGAAGTAACTATGGAAACTGAGACCCACTGCAGTGGACACTTGCTGGGTCAGTCTGCGTGGAGCTTGTTTTCCCAGGCCGGGGGTGGGGAATGAATGCTTGTGTGGGTGTCAGACGTATCTGCATCCTACACAGTTTATAGAAATATACTAAAATCAAAGTATTTTTAAAACTGATTTTGATGTTTTGGTCCACTTTCTTGCATGAACAGGAGAACATAATGTCCATATGGGAGGAAAGAAGCAATTACTCTTTTAAGTTCCACTTGTGGTGCATGTTTGTTTTGTTTGCTTTAAGATCATTGTGTAAGCCACATTTCCATTCTAAGATCAATGCAAGTGCTTTCACACTAAGATCAGTGTGTAAGCTCTCACTTGTGTAAGAACAGTCTGTGTGTTCTGAGACCGATAAGATGTTTCTGTTCTAAAAGTAACACGTCCATGCTGATTAAAGTGTCTGGGCAAACACATTGGGTCCAAAAGTCTGAAACTAAAATCTAATTTAAACCTGGAAAGAATTAATCATTTAGGAACATTATGATGTAAAAGAAATAAGAAACACTATGATGTAAGTAATCAAGTAAATAAATAAATACATGAAAGAAAGAAATATATATATGTAATGTAACATAAAAATAAATAAATAGATAAATAAGCACAACTTAGAATATAAGTGCATGCAGATAAACAATTTACAGTTTGCTATATAATGTTAAATATGATATATATTCAGAAAAATACAAAATGGATTCATTTTCCCTAGTGGTATTAGACTTTTAGACTTGTTTTCTCTAGCACAAAAAAAGTGTGTGGGGGGGGGGGGCATCTACAAATAAAAAACAAAAAATGAAAACACAAACAAATATTAAATTGTAAAATTCAGGAAATAAGACTATACCAGGAAACTGCAACAAATAGTTGTTTTTAAGCAACTTTCAAAACACATTAGCAGCTACTGATTACACCCATGCAGCCAGTTTAAAAAATGAAATAATATAATATAATATTTTTCAAGATATTTTCTTTTGATATTTTGGCTTTTGGTAAAGTCTGGGACAAAGGCTCTAATGTGACCTGCTATAGTGCCCTGCTAAACACTCAATGCTCAACATGCGCACACGGACAGATACACACACACACACACAGCACCTCATTCCTTCTGCCCATTCATTAATATCTTCCTCCTGAATGAATATTTGGGATGAAGGTCTGATCAAAGCGACATTGAGGGGGCCAGGGCAGCAAAGTGGTTTAGAGAAGGTGGGGGAGTGGAGTTTAGGGGGCCGAGGGGCCCCACGAGGGTTAAGGATGGGTGGGCCACATTAATGGATCCAAGTTGGACGCGCGGTGGGGGTTGAGGGTCGAGGTCATGCAGATAACAGGAATTTGGAATGACTCAAAGAGCTCTCATGCGATTGGCCAATTTGTATGAGAAAATCCTCATGAATACTCCATACCGCACTCAGAAGCACAAACAAAATATCTGACTTGCAATACTCAGAAACAGATAAGGTCACAGTTTACGGGGATTTCTCAAATTTGATCTTTTAGTTCAAGGTCTGAAGTAGATTTTTAAAGACTTGTTGGGTTTGAGAAATGTAAAAAATGCTGAACCTCACAAATAATCAACCTCACAGATGGGCTTGGTATTTGTAATGCTGACTTTGAAGAGATTCTCTCTATTTATTCCTCAGGCTCAGTCAGTCTTACCCAGGATTAAGGTTTGGGATCAACAGCCTGTTATTAACTGATGTCAGTCTTACCTATGTCTCAGATGGTACATGTCTGTTTTCTATTTTGCTATCATAGTAATATACAACAAAATCTTTAAATTATTATAAAGAAAACGAGTAGTGCACATAACTCATAATCACTATGTTAGAGTGATACAATGTGGTTACTGGGTTGTTATACTTTGCAAAGTGGCTGCTAGACAGCTGGTTACTGGCCCAAACAAAGGAACCCGCCTCCAAGTTTCTATGATATTGTGGTCCCTAGATATGTTTTAGATTTTCTGTTTTATTGTGAAGGCAAATAGGCAACTATCATGTGTCTGTTTGCCTAAAAAAATTAGTGAGACACTTCTCAACAAGCACACAATTTTAGGTACAGTATCTTTATTGTCTGTAGGACAAATGTGTAGGATGTTTAAGACACGGGTTTAGGGGCTTGTTCAGATCCCTAAGCACAAGTATGATCAAAGATTAAACACTTGAGTGAGCACCACAAATAATAAGATGGAAAAAAAAATGTCAACTGGAATACACATATTGTGTTACCCCGGATATACCCAATCCTGGTCCTTGAGATCATCTTTCCTGCAAAGTTTAAACCCAACCCTGAAGCATCTATTAAGATCTTCAGGAACACTTGAGAACTCAAGACAGATGTAGGCGCAGGGTTGGAACTGAACTCTGCAAGTAAGTAGATCTTCAAGAACAGGATTGGGCACCCTTGGGTTTCCCCATTGGAGTAATGCATCACTAAGGTTTACTTCATCTCTCTTTCTCCAGGTATATTCTGCTCTGGTTCATCTGACATGTGTGCATCTTCACCCTGTCAAAATGGGGCGACATGTGTGGATACAATGGACGACTATGTGTGTTTATGTTCACGGGAAGGAGTGCGGTACACTGGGAAGGAGTGTGATGAGCTGTACAATGCTTGTGTGTTTGCTGAATGCAAAGGGTGTGAGACTGAACTTGGCACGGAGCAGTACACCTGTCCAGAGGACTTCAACGAGTGTGAAAGTGGACCATGTTTAGGTGCCCTCTCTGAGTGTGTAGATGAGCTGAATGGCTACAAATGTCTGTGCCCACCTGGTTTTGGAGGAGAGGACTGCAGTCATCACATCACAGACTGTATTGATGAACCCTGCCTCAACAATGGCACTTGTAGACGGATAGTGGACGGATTTGAATGCACCTGTTCACAAGGTTTTCGTGGTGAGACCTGTGATGAGAATGTGGATGATTGTGATTCACATCCTTGTCAGAATGGTGCAATCTGTGTGGATGACACCAACAAGTATCACTGCTTCTGTGTACCCGGATACCAAGGACACAACTGTGAGATTGACATAAACGAGTGTGCATCACAACCTTGTTGGAACAATGGAACTTGTATTAATGGAAAAGACCAGTACCTGTGTGAATGTCTGCTGGGATATACAGGTAATCTGTGTGGGTGTGTGAACTTGTATGTCTCAACCATCTTGTAACTGTATTATTAACAGTCTAAAGCATTTGTGCTCAATCCCACTCCTGACAGGCCAAGGTTCTGCAAAGTATAGCTCCAACATACTTACCTCGAAGTTTCTAGTAATCCTAAAGACCTTGACTGGCTGGTTCAAATGTGTTTAATTAGGGTTGGAACCAAAATCTGCAGGATTATGGCCCTCTAGAAGCAGGATTGGGCACTCCTTGTCTACAGGGATATTCACACTGACAATAATTTGCAAATTAGTGTTAGTCATTTATTGTGTTCTAAATCTCTGTAGGAGTAAACTGTGAGATGGAGATCGATGAATGCGAGTCAAATCCTTGCAAAAATGGAGCCATCTGTCATGACCTAGTGGGGCTGTACACCTGTGACTGTGTGCAGGGGTTTGAAGGCTCGGACTGTGAAATCAATATCGATGAATGTGAGAGTGATCCATGTCAGAATGGAGGAATCTGCTACGACCTCATCGATAGGTAAGGTAACTAAGGAATTATGGGAATGACCATGTCATGCAGATGGCATATCCAGCACTGCCCACTGTTTCATCACTTACTCACTTTGTTAAAAATATCTCTTCCTGTATAAGTAGTTGGTCATTGGACAGAAAAAGCTGCTATGCAGACCTGATTTTATGTTGATCATTAAATAAATAAGACCATATAGGTACTGACTGTCTGATTTGGTGTGTGTTTGTATGCAGTTATAGGTGTGAATGTGAAGGCACTGGGTTTATGGGAGACCACTGTGAGGAGGATATTCCGGAGTGTGCATCACATCCTTGCCAACATGAAGCAACTTGTCTAGAGGGCATTAACCACTACAATTGTACCTGTTGGCCAGGTAGCTCTCCTTTATCCAAAAACTGCACTCATGTCTTTAAATTAACTTTGCAAAAATCATAAATGATGTTGATGTGTGTATAGGTTTTGAAGGGGATAACTGTGAGGTGGATATAGATGAATGTGCTGATACTCCGTGTGAGAATGATGGGGAATGTTTTGAGAAGTCAAAACCAGAACACTGGGAAACAGACTG
The DNA here is from genome assembly GCF_018340385.1 of Cyprinus carpio. NCBI lineage: Eukaryota > Metazoa > Chordata > Actinopteri > Cypriniformes > Cyprinidae > Cyprinus > Cyprinus carpio. The sequence goes on along the minus strand of NC_056617.1, from coordinate 5,524,101 downwards.
GGAGATCACCTACGCCACAGCTGCAGGTTACATCTGTCAGTGCCAACCAGGATACACAGGTACTGGCAACATAAAAACAGTATTTTAAAACAACAGATCATAAAACAATACATCCAACAATACAACAGCTTTCATTTTAAAAACTTGTTCCAGAGTTGAGCCTAACTATTTTGCAGCCCAATATGTGATGGGTGGTCAAGGTTACTCAAATATTGATGCAATGTTTTACTTGAAAAGAGCATTGTCATGCTGTTTATTTGTTTTGTTTGTTTGTTCTCCCCAGGAGAGAACTGCTCAGTGAACATAAATGAGTGTGTATCTGAGCCATGTCACAATGGAGGCAGCTGTGAGGATCTGGTAAACGGATACAAATGCGTATGCCCGGAGGGGTTTGCAGGTTGGTGTTTGCATATGGGAAAGAGTTTGCATGTGTTTTTGTTTGTATTGTTAACTTTGTTATGTCTTTCTCAGGTGTAGAATGTGAGGTTAACATAGATGAGTGTGAGAGCGCCCCCTGCCTGAATGGAGGTGTATGTGAAGATGGAGTGGCTGACTATAAGTGCCATTGTGCAGAAGCCGAGGAAGGTCTCTTGCCATGGGGGGGACCCCAATGCACTGTGCAGCTACTTGGTTGCATTGACCATCCATGCCAAAATGGTGCCACCTGCTTGCCATGGTTGAATGTTGAGCACGGACATACTTGTCTTTGTCCACCTGGATTCTATGATGACGTATGTTCAACACCAACCACATTCTCCTTCTCCTTACCAAAGTTCTTTCTTATTGAAGTTCCACCACTCGAGCGCAGAAAGAGAGACATAGAAGAACAGGAACACCCCCTCGGGGTCCGCCTACGCTTCCGCACCACACTGCCTGATATGCTGCTGTTCTTTCGTGGCAATGCTGAGTTCTTCCTCTCTCTGGAAATTGTTGGGGGTGAGCTGCGTGCCAAGGTGCTATCAAAAGAGGGAGGGTCGCTGGAGGCAAAATTACCAGGGCTTATAAGTGATGGAGATTGGCATGAGGCAGTGGTGAACATTGATGAATGGGATCAGGATATCAGACTTGTGCTGCAAGTTAAAGGTCCAGGCTGTAACAATCAAGCATGCAAAGTTGAACACAAGCTACCAGATGGTCAAGAAAGTTTCTTGCACCGTGACAGCCTCACAAAGTTGTATGTAGGGGGAGTACCAGAGGAGTACATGGAGCTAACCTTAAGTGGTCATGGCTTTTTGGGTTGTATGGAGGACCTACAGGTGGATGGCCATATTGTTCTGCCACATGATCTTGGAGATGAAGAGGTGAGCGTAGAGTTCGGCTGCGTAAAGACGGAATGGTGCGAGGTGGACCCAAATCCCTGCTCTCAACAAGGGCACTGCATCGACCTCTGGACGGGCTACCGCTGTGACTGTTATAGACCTCATTATGGCCATGACTGCAGCCAAGGTATGTATACACATATGCTCATACACTCAAACACTTTTCTTGTGGTAATGTTTAGAGCTGGGGCATTAAACTCTGGTGCTGGAGGACATTTTTCCTGCTAAGTTTAGCTCTAACCCTTCTCAAATACCTGAACAAACTAATCAAGATGAGAGTTGGACAAAAACTCTGGAGAACAGTGGCCCTCCAGGACTGAAGTTGTGTTGTAGGGGAACCTATATAATAATAAACAAAACATTGTCATGCTTGACTTTTTTCTCTATTTCTCTTTCTTCCACAGGTTTCTCCTTTTGGACATTCGGTCATGAGAACTCGACTAGCTATCTTGCATTTGTACTGCTGTCTGATTTTGGCAGGAACTTTAGTGTGTCATTCTTCCTACGATCTCTTAAATCAAGTGGATTATTATTTCAGCTACGTAAGGCAGGACATCAACGGACAGAGGAGGATGATGCTTATTTTACCATGTACCTGGAAATGGGACGAGTACAGGTGACCTCTGTGGTGGGGTCACCCATCCTATCATCACCGGTGTTTGTCTGTAATGGAGAGAAACAAATGCTTCAGATAGACATACAGGAGGGTCAGGTGTTCTTTAGCCATGGTGGATTGCGCTACGGGCTTGGCTTTCTGCCTGACTTGGAGGTTCTGGAAGGAGACCTGGTGTATGTTGGTGGGTTTCCAAATGAAGAGGGTGCAGCTGATTGGGGGGGTCATTTTAAGGGCTGCCTGCAGGACCTGAGACTAGATGATGTGCATCTGGATGTGGAAGTCTGGAATAGTACCCTCAGTGAGACTCTTTTTATCTCCAGTGATGCAAAAAATGTGCTTCCTGGATGCATAAGTGATGACATATGCAAGGTATGTGGACACAAATGTTGCTTTTATCCCATTAGATCCGTTTAAATTGATCATTGCAGCTGGAAAGAGCTGATGCTGTGTTTCTGGTTTGCAGATGGAGCCTTGCTTAAATGGTGGAGAGTGCACAGTCACATGGAATGACTTTACTTGTTTCTGTCCATGGGATTTCACAGGAAAGAGATGTGAAACTCGGGTTTGGTGTGTCAGTGACCCATGCGTAAATGGTGGACGCTGCATGGATCTGTTGGATGGTTTTGAGTGTATGCTTATATTAAACATCCAGTTGATATTTAACAGTTTCCTAAAGGTCCTATTAGCAAAATAATTAATTCAGAAATATAATGTGTAAAGGTTGATCATCATGTAGTAAAAATAAATGTGTGTAAAAAAAAAAACAGTAAATTGATATTATAAGACATTTTTTTGTTTTGTTTTTACAGGCATTGCTAATGCGACTTTTGACAACACACCCTTACACTACAGTGCTAAGGGATCTCTAGTTTACTCGGTGACCAACGTGACCATGGATCTCCGTACAAGGCAGGAAAATGCCGTATTACTTCGTGCATGGAGAGGGACGGAGCTTCTACTGATTGGTCTTGTGGATTCAGCCATTCATGTGGAGCTCCAAACCGAAAACAACGTGGAACCAGTGATATTCTCTGGACAGAGACAGATTGCAGATGGAAACTGGCATCACCTGCTGGTTGCCATGGCCAGTCCAGAACATGATGCATCGCAGTGGTTCATTTTGGTGGATGGCATCATCGACGGTAGCAGTGCACCGGAACTTGCTGGTAGCTTAAGTTTTCTTAAAGATTTGTCAAGTGAAGTTGCACTGGCAGAGACATACACAGGATGTATAGGCGCTGTCAGAGTGGGTGAGGTTTACCTTCCATTTGTAGACAATGCCAAATCACCACAAACATCACGGTTTTGGCGACGACAAGATGAGCGTGTGCGCATAGGCTGCTTTGGTGCTCCAGTGTGCCACTCTCATCCCTGCAGACGTGGTGGTACGTGTGTGGATCTCTTCAATACATTTGGCTGCCAGTGCCCATCAGGCTGGGAAGGGATCACCTGCGAGAAAGAAACAGACGAGTGCATCTCAGGACCCTGTCTTCATGGCAAGTGCAAAGACAAGTTTAATGGGTTTGACTGCTTGTGTCATCCAGGATATGCTGGACCTACATGTTCAGAAAACATAGACGACTGCAAAGGATCGAAGTGTAAGAATGGGGGAACCTGTGTGGATGGAGTTAATGACTTCACCTGTATCTGTCCACCTAAGTACAGCGGAACACGTTGTCAGTGAGTTCCTACATATCACACACACTGATGCCTAGATTTGACTCAGTGGTAACTTGCAATACATATGCCTTTCAATAGAGAACAGGGGTAATAACGTGGCCATCAGAAAGACAACTGCAAACTTGGTTGCAATTGTAATTGCCTTTTGAAAAAAATATCATATACTTGATTATTAATGTTTTCAAATCTCCCACTTTCTTTCACATAACAGTTATTTCTTGTTACCGGAGTTTGAATGAACAAGTGATACTGAAGTTTGGGGGTTTATCCATTTGTTTGTTTGTGTTCTTGTGCATCAGGTATAACTTCCCTCCTTTAAAGTGTGAACTGGATGTTGAATGTGAAAATGATGGCGTTTGTTATGATACTCAATGGGGGGCAAACTGCACCTGCCCTCCAGGATTCACAGGAGACAGGTGGAATTAACACTTACATCGCTGTCCAATAGAAATAAATTGAATATACAAATATATTAATATAGATGACTAAGTGCATATGTGTTTGTGTACATATTTATTTCCACAGATGTGAGAAAGAAATTGATGAGTGTGCATCTAGCCCATGTCTAAATGGTGGATCGTGTCTGGATCGGCTGAAACGGTTTCAATGTTTGTGCCCAGCAGGCTTTAGTGGCCAATTCTGTGAAACAAATGTAAGTAAACACTGAGTAAAATAATAAGCATGTAATTTAGGAGCAGAAATGAGAATGCAAACTTGTACAGTAGTGCTGATTGTTACTTTTATTTATTTATTTTTTACCTACCAACAATAACAATTTTAATCTCTCTCTGCAGAAACAAGCTCAGCAAGAACATATACCATGGTTTGCAATAGCGGTTCCTTTGGCATGTGGCTGTATCCTCTTGGTGGCCATTGGACTCATTTTTATGTTGATGACAGCACGCAGGAAGCGGCAATCTGAAGGAACTTATTCCCCAAGTCATCAGGAGATTGCTGGTGCACGCCTGGAGATGGATAGCATGCTGAAAGTACCACCTGAAGAGCGACTAATTTGAACACCCAAACAGATGTAGATAAAGGGGCTCTAATATTATCTGTGTGACTCTGGAACTACACTGGAACTTTCCAAGACCTTGTGGTATTACAGAGCCACAGTGAGAAGCAAGTGCTACATCAAACGAGCAACATGAAGATGTATGGTAATACGAGTGTAAGAGGAAAAACATGAAGGCATTAAATACGGTTAATCTTTTGTGGAGACCTAAAACTTTGGAATTTTACCAGCAACTCTCTCAAATGTAGTTGAACTTGAACTTGGTGATTATTTACCTCATGGTACTGTATGCCGGAACGGCTTTGACAAATACTGCAAAGAGATGGAAATAAGAGTTTACATTCTTCCCACAGCATTTAAAATCTTTAACCAATCCCTCTCAAAGATAAGAACTTTAGTGCTAATGAAGGAGTGCACAACATTTTGAATAAAAAAATTAATAAGATAAAAAATTCACAGCATTTGAATGTACAATGTCTGTATGGTATATATGTAGCAAGACTGTTAACGAGCTACTATTCCTGCTGTAGGCTACACTGGATATGATAATCAACACTGAGGAATGTGGCTTCATATTCATGCCAATATGAACAATTAGCCATATATTAGAATTTTCAAGGGTGGAAAACAACTGAAACTAATTACCATTTTAAAGTAATGCATTTTTTAAAAGAAAAACTGGGCGTTGCTGCTTTGCATAATTCATTTCATTGTTGTGTTCACATTGTGTCAGAATTACCCTAATTATGTGTTCCCAAATGCTAAAAACTATTTATATCTTTGCTGAACGCACAATCACAAGTTTGTAAGAAATAACAAAACCTTTGAATTTTGAACAGAAAAATCTCTGGCTTTATTTGACTGATGTTACATCATGTACAGTATAAACAACCAAAAAGACTGCAAGTAATGATAGTTATGTAGCAATGTCAGCACATCTTCGTCTGAAATGCTATTTTTTAGCCAATAACCTGCACTTCCAGTATTTAATATATGAGACAGCGAGAAGTGTTTTAATGTAGTGATTACATTTTTGCTATCATAGACAGCAAAGCTGCATAGCTATTTAACTGTTATGGGTGGAGTCACAAGGCAAACAGCTTTAAGCTGAATCTGAGCAAAATTGGTATTAGCAAAAAAGGAATTATGGTAATTCCAACAGAATGTGAACACTTTTTTTTTTCCTGTTTGAGACCATTATTGGAAAAACTGTGAATATGTTACTGTTTGACAATCACTGCACTTGACATTTTTAGGAATGTGTTCATACTACTAAAGATAAACAAACACCACCGTCATTTAAACACACTTACCTCTGCATACACATGCAAATATGATCTCATGAGCGGTGAAATAATATTCTGCCTGTGTGTGAAGATGAAATAAGAGATGAGAGATAAACAGAAGAACAAATCCTTGCTGATGTCTAAATGCTGTAAAAACTGAGTGAGTGTATATATTGTAAATTGTGGCTATAATTTTTCTTTCTTTTTTTTTTTTGGGTCGCATTTCAGTCAGACTTTCTTCAAATGCATGCATAGGATTTACTAAAACTAAACAGTAAAGTGTAAGCTACAACATTTTAGGAATATATTTTTGAATGTGTAAATGTGCAAAAATTGTTTAATAAAAGTGTTTGTGTTTGAATGTTTAAAAGGAGTTACAGCTTAAATAATTAGGAAAAGTTACATGCATTTTAACGTTAAACTGACAGTCCTAAAAAAATAAGATATGCGCAAGAATACTGGGAAAGAGAACGGTTAAAAATAAATGAATAAATGTGAGCAAAACAAAGCTCCAACTCACCATTTTCACATGAATATACTATGTGCTTTTTTTAATTATGGCAAACACAAATAATAACATCCAAATAATAATAATTAAAAAATAAAAAAAAGTGCAAGATGATAATAACAGGATATGAGTTCACATTAGGATACATTCCAAGAGAAAATTGTATTTTACACATCAGAAACACATCTTGACAGTTCAACCTTGTTGAGAGCCGCACTGTCCTACCATTCAAGCGGAGAAACCTCAAAGGATCCTGTCAAAATAGGTCCTACAATGTTTGTTAAATCCATGCCAGCCATATTTTCAAAACCTCTTTTACCCAGACATAGTAGATTATAATTTGAAACGTTTCCGCTGGAATACAAAATACAATCACATTTAGTGACCGGCCTCAATGACTGCTGTGCAGTGATGTCATCTACAATACTTCACCCAGAACAACTTTTAACACTAAACATGTTTGGATGTCTTGCCAGTTGAGTCACTGTATGGGGAAAAAATATCACAGCTTCAACTCATCTGACGATTCTCTAAAAAGAAAAAAGTTATATATATAAAAAAAAAAAAAAAAAAACTTTAACTTTGCTGCAGTTAAATGTGTAGGTACTTTTAACAATACTTAGCAAATGTTTTTTGTAAATTAAAAAATGCCTTGTTTTGAGTCAACCAATTAATTGTAACTAAATATTTCAAAATATTTTCTGTTTAAGTAGCACTTTAATATGCACACACACATCTTGCTGTAATTCATTTTAAGTTTTGTGGTTGTCAAACATTATTAAAGTTTCCCTAGTAAAAGCTCACTGCATTCCACTGCAATGCCGCTCAGTGTATTCTGTGATGGTGTACTGGCTTCCATTGCCACTCAAAAATAAAGTTTTTTTAACTTTCAGTATAGATTACTGACCAAGGACAGTGTTCCAGCAATCACATTTCAACCTAACAGCTGATGTGAAATATAAAAATCATATTTTTAACATTAAGACACAATTTGAACCAAAACACCAGAACAACCCATGCAGTAAGACTAGGAATACACAACAAACCTCTCACCACAAACAGCTCTGAATTTACACACACAACACGCACACACTCTCATTTAAGGCCAAATTCGAAAGGTGATATAAACGGATAAACTAACAGAAAACGTGATCTTCTAACAGCTCTACAGGGTGAATAGAGATGTTCAAGAACACTTTAATAACACAAATAACATTATTTCATATCTTTAAATACAGCAATAAAACCAGAGAAGAGACACCAGTTCACTCCCTGATGTTCCCTGACATGGACAAAAACATGTTTCTTTTGGATTTGAGTGTTTGGTTGTACACAATTCTTTTCCATGTCAAGATTTGCACAAACAGTGTTCTCCTATACTTGCAAGTCTCAGACAAAAATATAGCAAAAAATGGCAAGAAACAAAGATCCTCCAACACAGATTGTGTATAGTGCTGAACTAAACCCAGAAAACAGGCACAGTCTATGACAAGAAAACCAGCTGTTAGAGTAAGGATTCATTTTAACACATTTTATAGCATAATGTATATTTAAAATGCGCAAAAAGGCTCTATTAGAATAAATACCCATAATGCAGAGTGCATGGCAGTAGCAGATTAGATGGAAATGGTAGTGCTAAAAAGAAGGGTGGTGACTGGTCGCTTTATGAAAGCTGTAAGTCTATCATGTGATGCTCAGAATAAAACGAGAACTTTAACATCAAATCAAAGCACGTGGACAATTATAGCATCTAAACTAAACTATTTTGAAACCGAACAGAACCCTGTTTCATAAGACCCATTTTAATACTTTTGGACTGACACGCAGGCAAGCAGAACTATAGGTAAAGCCGGTACCAGTATTTGACCTAAAAACACACTCGTGATTGGTTTACCTACTGTACACATATTACACTTTTTTTGGTCAAAAATGAATGCATCAAATGCATACTGCATTTTTGACCTATGACTTCAGACCTCTAGTGGGCAGTGTTGTGTTCTACAGGGCTGTTTACTCCGACCCGTTCTGAGCACTACCATTCAGCTGCACTTTATCACACTCTATGCTCTAACCAGTGAGTAGTATACAGCTTCTACTAGGGCATGATATCTAGAGCAGTATGCATTATTGTATGCTGTATGTAATGTAGTGCAAATATGAAGTACACGGCAGATACTGCAATCATAACATTATATGCAATTTGTATTATAGAGTCCAGAATGTAGTATGCCCTTGTGTCATGTAACAAGTAGTGTGGGATGTGTAGTATGCCATCTACTAGGGATTAGCAAATATTTGTATTCAGATGCATTATAAATGCCAATTTAACAATTGTATGTAGAAGTTCGTACAAGAAATTGGATGTTAAGGTGTAACGGTTTGAATTAATATGTGTGTAGGGTTAAAAAACAAGCTTCTTATTAAAACAGTACTGATTGTTAAGAGGATGTGCAATTGCCGCCATAAACGCAACAATAGCAGTCTAATCGCTAGTGTAGGACTTGGGTCATATTACTGTGTGGTATTTTTAGTGTTGTAGTCTGATCCCTATGGAAACTAGACTGCTAGCTACAGAAAATACAGTGTTATCCTGCTTATATGGTTTTTCAGTGTTAAACTTGCTGCTACTGGAACAACATGGTTCATCCGGATGCTAGGGGAAATACATCATTAGCATCTGTGTGCATAAGGCTAATTGTGTGAGCTAGATGCAAAAAAAAAAAAAAAAGCACAATACACTCTGAGAGGGAAAATGTCCAACAGTGCTTTCAGGCCACTAGGGGCACAATCTTAAATACCCACTGGCTCTTAATTTGCAGTTCCTCTCTGTTTGGTAGCAGCCGTAGAGGAAAGATGTGGGCGCAGCTAGTCAAACGTTTCCCACCTTCTTCGCAAATCATCTACTTTCTTTTTGGGGGGCGTGGTCATTACAGTTGGTGTGGTTGCCATAGTAAGAAGGTCACTGAATGGGTCACGGGGTTCGTCTCTAGAGACTTGCGCAGGCTGGGCTGGAGTAGTAGGAGCAGGTGAGTCCAAGAGGGTTGAAAGAGAGCCGCTACTGCTGGAGGATGGAGGAACGCGTCCAACTGGCCACGCCCCTCCAGTTGGGGTCACACCCACAGCAGATGATTGAACGAATACTGAGAACGGATGGGCAGAAGTGGGAAAGTAGTTGGCACCTGGGGGAGGCATGTAGGCTGGGGCAAAAGGGTTACCTGGGACAACAGGACTATAGTGCCTTTGTGGCTGGTACTGGGGTGGTTGGGTAAAGGGGTTCAGTGATACTGGAGGGGGCAAGGCAGGGAGGTTTGGGGGGTTGGGTCGAGGAGGTATAGGGGGTTTAGTGAGGGACGGGGTGGCCTCATTCTTCGTTGCTCCGCACAGAGGGTCCAACAAGCTGAGCAAGTCCTGTCCCTCGTTCGGCTCGTTGGGCTTCAACAAGTCCGTTTGAGTTTGTGATTGGGAGTGAGGAGACATGTTCAGTGCTTGCCGAAACTCTTGCCCTCCAGCAGACACTCCTCCCTCCTTTTCGCTGGTCTGTTTAACCCCGCGCAGCAGGGTCACAGCGGGTGCCAGAACTGCACCCGGCTCAGGTGTTTTTCGACCTTGGGGACGAGGGATTGTGATACAAGCCCCTTCGGTCTTCTCTCCACTGGGATTTGAACTCTCTCTGCTGGGTGGCAGTGCCTCTGGGGGTTCCAAGGGTGGCACGGAGAGAGGTCTCTCCCAGGAAGGTGACTCTTGGCCAAGCAACGTGGATGGGTCTTCTCTGTGGCTCCAGAGCTTGCTGTACGGATTGGTGGTTTTAAGACCAGGGAGTGTGCGTGTGCGCTCACCAGAAGTAAGATCCATCCGCTAGAGAACAAACAATTAGAAAAGGTTTTTAGATAGATAAAGGCCATATACACTGATCAATTTGTTTGCTTGTGAGTGCTTAAAATCCTGTTTTGTACACCTAGAGATTGAGTGCTTGAAGAAGTGACAACAGTAATCAACTCCTAAAAGATGACAAAACGTCAAAAACATTTTTGAGTTTGGCAGAGTCTCCTGTATTCCCTACAAGTGGAACTTTAATTTAGGGCAGCATTTCTCAAACCTGATTCATGCATTTTCTCTGATCGGATAGCTATCCAATCATGAAAAGACCAAGTGTAAATGCCCTCTGAAACACTTTCAAGAGGAATTTAAATCCGATCGCTCAAATCACTTAAGGAAGTGGTCTGGGCCGCATTCCAGATGAAACGCAGAGGAGTAGCTGAGTATCTCTTCAGCAAGCCGACGCTCATACTGCCACAAATAAAACTTAAAGTAAGTCGCAGACGCTCAACACACAGTCATCTTTATTAAAAGTAGCGAGATTTATCTTTCCAGTGCTTATGCCGCACTCTCTCCTGTTGTGGTCTTTGATCTTGAAATTAACTGTTGATGTATAAAACAGCATAAAATGCAGCGCATATCTTTTGCTTTCGCTGAGGTGAAATCCGTTAAATTTGCATATAGCGCAGGAATTGAGGATCGGTTTTGTTTCCGTTTTGTGGATACACATTTATGTGGCCAAGTGTAAAAGGAACCGCTTTAATAAATCAGATAGCTATCTGATCAGAGAAAATGCACTAACTGACCAGGTGTAAACAGGCCCAACGAGTTCAAAAATGTGTACTTTTGGTGTGCCTCCAGGAACAAAGTTGGGAAACACTAATTTACAGGATTCTCGTGCATAAAATTTTGTCTGTCACTCCCAAAACTTTGCAGCACGATCTAACCTGGTAGTTGAAATTGGCATGTTGTGGGTCTGCTCGAAGCTCCTCCAAACTTCTGGCGGAACTGAGTGTAGAGTGTGTGCTGTGAGAGGGTTTTGTGGTATTTGTGGTTTCTGTACATTCTGGCTCCCCCTGCTGACTACGGAAGGCATCCTGCAACAGGCTCAGGTCAGAGAACTTGTCTAGCACAGGGCTGGACGGAGCAGTGTTACCTTGGAAGCGCTCCCCAACCTCCTCACCTTCTTCCACAAGCTCTGCCTCTTTCAGAGACCTGTATTGCTTGGGCCTAGGTCACATACGCAAACAAAAACACATTCGCACACATCCACGCCACAAAAACACACAAACAAGCACACGGACGCACAATTATAATTTTCGTGTTAGATGAAGAGCTGTTGAAATGGGCAGATTTGATCAACAAAACAATCAAAATCACTTTACATAAATAAGCGGTTGCATATCTCAGGCTAAGACATTCATTCATTAAATATAGCCATGCAATAAAATTTGATTTAAGCCAACATCAAAAACAAATTTAGCAGGCCACAACTTAACTAAATACTATGGCGTACAGCGGCCCCAAAAAGACACTTGAGACACTTGAAAATGAGCTTGTCATTGCATTAGATAACATATTGCCCTCTGGGCCTGGTCCAGGACTAAACACTTTGCTGTATTCTTGATTATATGCAGAACTTTAATAGTGCATACATGACAACAGTTTGGACAAGAAGCTGTATGACATGCTTAGATCTGAAAAGTTTGTTAGTTTTAAGTACTCTGTCAATGGAGACTAAACACGCTGGCCCATTCTGTATTACATGCCTATGTACGAAGGTCAACTAAAGGAACACTGGTAGAAGATTAGGGGGCCAAGCACCAAGCCCTGGGGTATCTCTATGTACAGTTGATACAATTTATGCTGACAAATTGGTTCTGCAGTACTATAAATAAGTTCCACAACTACAATGTGTTTTGAACAGTATGAGTATATTTAATCGTTTAACACTTGGTTTGATATTTTGTAACCTAATGCAGTGACATCTTTACATTTTTTAGTGTGTCCAAATTCTTTTTTGCGGGCATAGTATGTAAAAAAGCCATCAAATATTCACTTTAAGACTAATGGACATTAGAGAAATCAAGGATGAAAACCACTTGAACAGAGACCATTCAAAAGGAGCAGAAAGCAGGAAGTGTTCAGGAAAAGCAGCAATGGAGTCGTCATCCTGAGACAGCTCGTCACCCGAAGAATCCTCGCACAGAAACACTGTATAGTGACGGGTTGGACGCACGTAACTACAGCGTCAACACACATGCATACAGAGATGCACAGAAGCAACAAAAAAAGAAAGCATAAACAAATTGGCAGAGACAAAGACAGGCAAGTATCAGGTGTAACCACACACAAACACAAATCACAAAAACGGCCATCCCAGTGTGAAAGAGAAAACACAAGAGTGAAGGAGAAAAAGAAAGAGTAAGTGAGACATGCCATCACACAATCAAGACCACAACATTTTTACTGTGCTGATTTGTATGTGATAGATATTTGAGGGATAATGTATAGCCTAAAACCATTAAAAATATCAAACTAACAAAAACATAATTTTTAACTAAAATAAAACACAAATATTGAAAACGCTGATTTACGATTTTTGTTTTGGCAACAAACTAATCTAATTAGCTAAATCTAAATCTAATTAGTAAGTAAAAAAAACTATAACAGTATACAAAAAAATTATAACAAATATTTTGGTCTTGGCCACTATTGCAAACAAAACAAGAACAGCAACCAGATGCAAAGTAGAGGTGTTTTGTATAAAACCGAATGAGTTTATTTTGCAATAATGATCTGTTGGCTCTACATTATCCCACTTATTACATTGATATTAATCTAATAAATAAAGGAAATAGATTTGAGTTTGATTTTTTTCATTATCTTTATTTAAATCTGGCTTAAGTATTCTGCGACACAGTTCATTACGATTTAAACAATCTGCCTAACAACAAGAGAAACACTGATACAATAATACAGTATTAGCTTTATATATTACCAATCTGCAAAACAAGTTACTTTGCATACACGCATAGCTACAAATTATCATGTCATCCTCTATTTTAAGTTCACTCATCCAGATCTTTGTGTATCTACCTGTTCACAATTCTTTTGAATGGACAAATATAAAGTTCAGCTGGTATTGAACAATAAAATCTGACCAATGCCATGAATGTGAAGTAAAATGCTCCCTAGATAGAAACACAAAGACCATTGTCTATTTGTATGTGTTTTGCAATTGCATGTGAGAAAGGTTAAATGTTTGAGTCTTACTGTTCAGGGCTTCCTTCTATGCCAATGTTACTTCGTGGTCTCTTTGGCACCAGAGGCCGAGGAGGTCGAGCCTGCAAACACACGCAAACACAGGTTTTTTAAACAGTATACCAATGTCTTAAAAAGTTCTGGATTTGTTAAATCCTTGTAGATGTCACTGCAGTCACTGTTAAGTCAGAAATCAATCGCTCCTTTTAGACAGCAAGGATCAGAGGTCAAGATCCTGTCAAATGTAAACAGAAATGCGGTATCCAAGACCTGAAGAGTGGCAGACAGAATAAAACACCCTTTAAACCGAATGAAAAAAGTTTGTGCGGTAGAAAAGTAAGTGCAAACACACATTACAAACTCATCCATGTGTGAGTGAGCAGTATTCTGTAGAAAAATAATTGATGTTACATCACACAGGCATGTAAATACACACACACACATGCACATAAACAGTATCCTGTCAGAACACACAAATATAACACACTCCAGTGCAGCAGCCAGGGCAGAAGGGAATATTTGAGCTCAGGGTGACAGGTCAGAGGTCAGGGATGAGAGTGCTGTACTCACTGGTAGTGTGCTGCGCTGTAGTTTGGAGGGATGGGGGGGAGGGGGACGTTGTGGCCGAGGGGGCCGTGGGGAACGTGACTGCTCAGTCTGCTCCAAACATGCATACATATACACACACACACACACACACACACATTTATCTGTGAAAATATGACTTCTTTCGCACTCACTTTCTAAAATGTAACAGTTTAACACAAGGACTGAATCCTAATTACTACGTCCATGTCAACAAACTTTCCATCTGAAATAGGCATGTGGCAATATCAAAGCTTTATATCACGATAATTGCTGAAGTTTTTATCAGATATTGAAATGTTACATTAAAAACAGGTTGAAAAAGATGAGCAAACTTTACTGCTAGCCTCTTAATTACAAGTTTAACAATGTTTTCAAATAACTTACCATTAAATACAATAAAACAATACAGAATAAAAATCTAAAAAGTAAACAAATGTTTCAAACTGATTGAAGTGCAAAAGAGCACATCTATGAAAAAAATTACAATAAAGAATCAAAACATTTTCAGAGAATCTCATGACATCTTTTCTAAGCTGGTCTTTAGCCCATATTAAAATGTCTGAGTGCAAACAAGTTTGTAAAAATAAATATTAAGCATTTATTGTTGATAAACCCCATAGCGAATACAAAAATCTGAATAGCTATAAAATGTAAATACTCTTTGTTTGTCTTTCTTCTCCATGTCAGAGTTGCGCATCACAGTGTTCTAAATTTTGTCCAGTTTATGGACGAGTAGCTAATGTATGTTCCAAAATGCTAAACAATCTGAATAATAAAAGTTACCTATAATTATTACATTATTTTGAAGTTGCCACGATTATAATACCGTACATGTCCATTACAGTGATATACTATATCATTTGAAATCAACAATTTACACTATATTAATGCCCTTTGCTGAACCTTTGTAATTTCCAAATCAGTTATAATACCCCACACCCACCTGTCCAAAGTGAACTGTGATTGGACGTCTCTGGTCCCAGGTGAGGGAGTCTTTACTTTGTGTGGAGGGTAGGTGGGTGGAGCCAGGGTCTTCTGAGAAACCATTCTCTGTAAGCTCCTGCAATTAAATGCACAGAGGCTTGCACATTATTAAAAAAAGGCATGTACATACAGTATGTATATGTAAAAATGATGAATAATTGTGTTTTTGTGTGTGCACGCGTGATTGTATGAGCACCTTTTGTTTGAGTCTACTCTTTACTTCTTTGATGCCCATCTTGGCATGATCTTTGGCCTGTAGAGAAAACATGAGGAGATCCCTTAAACAGGCAGCACAGAGAAATTTCTCATAGAAAAAGAGAAAACAACTGAAGAAACTCTCTCACAGACAAAACTAGAGTTCACTCACGCATAGAGAACTGAGAAAGAAAGTGTTTACACATGGATATACATACAAATTTGTAAACTGTCTTCATCGCAGGATTTGCCTTTGTCTTCACTGTGTTTAAGATGGCCCCACTACCCTTCTGTATGTCAAAGGTGAAAAAGACATCATCAGAATGAGGGGAAAAAGCTCATAAGCAAATACACAAAGAATCAGTATAAATCAGCCTCTCCAGCGCACATTAAAAAAAAAAAAAAATTTCACCTTCACTGTGAAAAGCCACTGATATGTCTTATCGCTGCCTGTAACACAAATATTAAACATTCACATTGAAGAGTGAATGTAAAGACAGTAATAACACAAAATGACATGAAATTATTAGCTTTAAAGTAAATATAGACAAATTAAAAGTCTCTTACCAGCATATTCTCCCATGTTGATCTCCTCCTCAAACTGATCGCTGAACCCTTCACCAGAGTTCAACAGCTCCAGACGCCCATCTATAAACTGCATACACACACATTAAAGCAATGATCTTTATGTAAGTTTCACATGAGAGGGACTACTGTGATGCTTTATAAAATAAACATGCGATTTTCCATTTAAAATAAGCTTTACAAGAGGTTAGCCAAAGTGCCAAAAATGATTTTTTAATAGTTTTAGTTAACAATAACAACACTGAAGTCTGATGTTGCTAAACAAGGTCCTGATATAACATGGAAGTGCCTTAATATGCGTGAAAAGTACTATAAACACTGGTAAAAAGAAAACAGCTGCTGTTTTATAAAACAAATGATAAACTTCCAAGTGTATAGATTAAAAGAAGGAATATTTATTTGAAGCTGTATTTATAATTAGCTTTATATAAAACAATACAAATATATTGTATGCTCTAATTGAGATGTTTGTGTAATACCTGTTTAAAGAACTGTAGCTGTATAGCGTTCTGTAGAAACTGTCTCATTGTGCTGGATCTGTGGGTGATGAACGTTTCCTCACTGAACGTAATTGGCTCCTCCTGAACATATGGACACATGGGAAGTCAAAAACATGTCAACCAGAGCATTTATATTCATAAAGCCACATGGACTGTCCACTAGGGGACACTGTCTCACAGTCATCCTGCATATACTTGCATGGCCAGCTTAACAAATACTTCATCAAATGCTCAGAGCCAACATTTATGAGTCTGAACTTCATTCGAAACCATAAGCACATCAATGCTTCAAACTCTCTCTCACCGGTTCAATGTGTAGCGCGTTCCTGTAACTACCAAACAGAGCTGCCTGCGCTTTCAGAAACGCTCTGGCCACTCCATCTCCTGTCGTCGAGGAAACTTTTCTTAGGCGGTTCTTTAAAGATGAAACCTACAACACACATATATCACTTGCTGCAACCTTCATAAACATATTTCTATATCAGATCATCACTGACATATCAAAATCAACACCATGCCCAAAACAGATCACTTTTTGGAGATCAGGGCAGGTCGTGTTTATGCTTATTTACTCACCACATCATTAGGAAGGCTTTGCAGGTCATCAAACGGCGTTTCAAGAGTGTTTGTGTCTACATTGAGAAGTACCACATCATCTAAAGCCATACCTCGCACCTTCTGTTACGACAACACACACAAACACAGACACACACGAAATATTCTAAATACAGCCTAGAAGTCTGCTACACTAAAACAAGTAACTCAATACAACAGCACTGTGATTTAAATATGAATATGCAGGTAAGCTAAAATAAGAGAAAGCAATCAGTCACCTCCATAAGACTGGAATGCACTCCGATGAGGTATGGCATTGGAGCACTAACAAAACAATAACAATATTTCAGTACAGTTTCTGCTTTTTAAAATGTATTTAATATATGATTATGTTATATATATATATATACACAGTACTTCTCAAAAGTTTGAAAACATTATGATTTTTAAATATTATGCTGAGCAAGGCTGCATTTATTCAATAAAATTACAGTAAAATCAGTAATGTATGAAATCTGTTTGAATTCTATTTTAAAATATTTTAAAAACACAAGTTAATAATAATATTTAATTTGTTTATATATGATTTAACGCCATATCAATAGTTTTTAAACTGAAAAAAAAAACAATTATGATTCCAATATAATTTTAATACATTGTTTACAATAATTTAAACATTTTGTCTTAAAAAAACCAACATACAAAAATACATGCAAAGTACAAAACATATGCCTAAAATAATAATAATAACAATTATATAGAATCTTTCAATTTAATGTATGATTAAAATTCTAAAATTATTCAAAAAGAAACCTTTTTAAAACTGTCATTAATATACTTTCTGAATAAAACAAAATGTCTAATATCATTTAAAATGGAAATTCTATTAGAAGAGAAAATCAAGAAATTCCTACATAAACTGGTTTTTCTTGCCTTTTCAATAAATATGAATGAGTAAGCCCCAAGAGACTGATCTTAAAATATATATATGTGAATTCAATAAAACCCTTTGTAAATATATTAAATCCTCCTAAATGTGCCAAATAATGCCCTTTTTATAATATACAAATTAAAGTCAAGTAATTAGCTACTTAATTTGAAAACAATATAAATATGAAGTTCTTAACAAGTATGTATGTGTTATTGTGTGTGTGTGTGTGTGCGTGTGTGTGTGTGTGTGTGTGTGTGTGTGTGTGTGTGTGTGTTGTGTGTGTGTGTGTGTGTGTGTGTGTGTGTGTGTGTGTGTGTGTGTGTGTGTGTGTGTGTGCGCGCACTCACCAGCAGTAATCTATTAAGTGCTGTGGCAGGACTGGAATGTAAACATGCTGCCAGTACATGGGATACAACATGGCTGCTGCACCATGAACACATGCGGTTAACTGAGAGGGGGAATAAGATTTATTAATACCTCTAAAATGTGTAAAGAAACATCCAACAATAGAGAGAGAGATAATGGTAGAGATGTTACTCACAGTGCTCAGCTTGCTGCAGCTAATGAGGATTCGTCTTTCGTACAGCATGCTAGCGTACAGATGCAGCATGTTATTCACATCCACTGCTACGAAATACTCTGTCAGATTTCTCTGTAAATGCATAAAAATAAATCATACATCCTTTTTAATGAGTGTCAATGAGTTATATGGATTGATAAATTACCTTGAATATTCCTAGGTAAATTTGACAATTTTCACAGTCATTTCAAACATGTATTTTCAGACGTCCTTAGTTAAAATTATAACTAGTCCCAACCGAATAGTTATGTATAAATCTGACTGACAGGGTCAATGTAATAAGTCAGACTTACATTTTCAGGTATACTGGGTAATTCCCTAGGATCAGGCACTGTGAAAAACAAATGCTAGAGAGAGAGAAATATAATTAGCTTTATACAATAAATTGATTGTAATATGAACATCTTGTCTGATAAAGTGTTGTGTATGTTACTGTACATTACCACACTCAAATGCACAGGCACGCCAGGGTCAGGGATGTTTAACGTGTGTAGAGACTCTAACAACTCTCTCCACTGACTGTCCTGTAACACAAATAAAAACAGCAAGTTTCATTTCAAATACAATTTCAAATGCAAGTTTCAAAAAGACTGTCCAAACCTTACGAACAGTAGTTTAAATCTAAAGAATACTAACTTTGTCTAAGGGAAAATTGTAGATATTAAACCCATCCTTATTTACCTGCCTTTATTAAAAATTATTTCTTTATACAAAATGTAAAAAGCTATATTGCAGGGTCAGGTTAAAGTTTTTCAAGATAATTGTAATTTTCAAATTAATGGAAAGTATGAAATCAGCAGGAAATCCTCTTTTACACAGCTAAGTAAATGTGTACGTGTACATCTTTGTGTATAAAACACAGCGACATTTGAGCGTTGTATGTGCATCACTGACCTGTCCTTTGGTTGTATAGTCTGCCAGGATATTCAGCAGCTTGTAAAACACCTCAAACCAGGGCAGGTAGCTGAATAGATATGGTTAGACTACAATTAGATTTCAGCTGATCTAAAGTAAGTGGATGATGAAAACAGGACAATTTAAGTTAAAATTTAAACTGGTACTTTTAAACCCAACAGTTTGTACCTGAGGATGCAGTGGCAGCTGTGAGCTCCTGATGAGAGCCGGCAGAAACCAAAGCGCTGTTTGCTCTCGATATCCGTCAGGACAAATGTGAAGTTCTGCCCCACCTGGCCCACTGTCATACTGGAAGACAGGACAGGGTCAAAAACAAACTTTTGGTCAGATCATATAAACTCAAGGTTCAAAAGGTGCTGGAATCAAATGAAATGATGGCACTCACACAATCAGACGAGAACAACACAAAATGAATCAAGCTGGGTGGTGACACTATTGGTTTTTGTAGAGATGCTTTACAGCTGAATTGTGTATAATTGACCTTTTTTTTTATGAGTGAACTGAATCAACACTGAACTGACTCAAGCTGAATAACAACACTAGACAGTAGTCGAGTCACATTCAGTAGTTGCTGAATTGAGCTTGTTTCCAAACAGCTGATAAAAACATGATAATCCACATGACTCCAGTCCATCAATTAATCTCTTGTGAAAGTGCAAAGCTGCATGTCTGTGATAAACAAATCCATCATTAACATATTTTTAACTTCAAACTTCCAGCTATAATACAAGTCCTCTATCCATAATATTGCTTTCTCCAGTGAAAAAGTCACCTCGGCAGAATCAAGAGTGAAATATGCACAGATCAAGCACTGTTTATAAGCCAAAGCGGTTCTAAACAAAAATGTCAGTGGATTTTGATGTGAGAGGACAACAGGAGACTTTTCTTTTTTTTTTTTTAGTTATTATGGATTATGGAGCAACCACACAGCACTTTGCTTCACAAGATAATAATTGATGGACTGCAGTCATGTTGATTACTTTTGGATTATTGTGTTGTATTTATCAGTTGTTTGAACTCTCATTCTGACGGCACCCATTGACTGCAGAGGATCCATTGGTGAGCAACTGATGCAATGCCAAATTTCTCTAAATCTGTTCTGAATATGAAACGAAGTCATCTTCATGTTTGATGGCCTGAGGGTGAGTAAATTTCAAGCAAATTTTCATTTTTGGGTGAACTATTCTCTGTATAAATAAAGGTGACTTGATTTAATTAAATATTGTAATGTTACCTGTCCATATTGAAGGGGAAACAAAACTTTGGGATAGTCTGTAACGTTTCCTGAAAACAGATTGTGAGAAAGAAAGAATTCATACACTGAAACATAACCATTAGCTTCATTCACACAAAAGACCACGGTGTACAGAACAAACTGTGTGCGTGAGGGACTATGCTGTTGCTTCGGGACCCCTCCATATGGACTTGAGCCCCCAGGGGTGTGTACGTGAGTGTTTATCTGCCCTCATCTGTGTCAGGAGTTAGGGATTATCCCTAACAATAGCATGACAGAGAAGAGGGAGGGGACACAGCCCAGATTACAGGGCTTCACCACTGGGCCGACACCAAGAATGCCTTCTGGGACCAATGGACCCAACTATCAGGGTGAGTAAAGCTGTGTGTGTGTGTGTGTGTGTGTGTGTGTGTGTGTGTGTGTGTGTGTGTGTGTGTGTGTGTGTGTGTGTGTGTGTGTGTGTGTGCTGAGGGAGTGTGTGAAACTGCAATCAACAGGTATATAGAGTGGACAGATACACACATCTGTTCCAGTTCTATGCACACACAGAGAATTACATCTGCTTCAGTAGGTGAAGTTTAAAAACGGTCGCTTTGTTCGCTCCCCATTTCCTATTTAATGCATTATAGCTTCATTAATTCCTGACTTTTTTATCTAGCTATTTTTAAGTCATCAAAAAAAAATTTAAGTATAATGGTAAGAAAATTACAAACAATTTATATCTATATTATACATATTTGTAAAAGCTTTTTCCACAAAAATATTAAGCTGAATTAAACTGAACTATTATTGACAATAATCAAGTGAACGGCGCCTTGTGGCACCATCTCAAAGAGGTTCAAAATCACTCTCACGGACCTTTTCCTGGACTGGACCCAGCTGCTGGAATGACCTCCCAATCTCAATGAGTCTTTACTCATCTTCAAAAAACATCTAAAGACACATCTTTTTCGCCAGCACTTGACCAACTAATACTAGTACTTACATTTTTTCTTTTCTATTCTATTCTATTCTATTCTAGAAAAAAAAAAAAAAAAAAAAAAACTTAGCTATGTGTTCTGTACTAGACTAAGTGAGACTTGTCATGGCACTTGAATACTGCTGTTGCTCTCTCGCTGGTCTGATTGCTTCTATTGTTCTCATTTGTAAGTTAAATGTAAATGTAATGCCATAAAAAATGTTTCTCGAGCATCAAATCAGCATATTACAATGATTTCTGGAGGATCATGTAACAATGAAGACTGGAGTAATGATGCTGAAAATTCAGCTCTGCATCCCAGGAATAAATTAAACTTTAAAATATATTCAAACAGTTCTTTTAAATTGTAATAAGATTTCAAAAAAATTATGTTTTTATCTTTTTTTTAACACAGCCTTGATGAGAATAAGAGAAATCTGCAGACTCACAACTTTTGATTTGTTAGTTTATATTAATTAATTAATACAATAATTTATAATTATAGAATTAAAATTACAATGATAAATCTTTCATTTGTTTGTTATTTTATTTATTGGTAACACTATTGTTCAGATTTAATACAAATGACCAAATACAAGTTATCACCTGTGGATAACAAATTTGTCTTTTCTAGTAAATGTCTTTATTACTGATTTATGGACATATGGTTTAAAGGAAACATAAAATGGTTGCTGGTCATTAATTTCAGAGGCACACATTATTTACATCAGCATACATATTTGCCCGCTACTTCCCCATATGTCGTTCACTGTATAGAGTAACATCTTTTTTTGGTTTCCAAAGAAGCCAGAGTCCGAATCTTAAGCAAGTTTGGTTAAAACTCCATAAAGAGGGTGTGTGGTACCAGAGAGCCCTCAGAAAAATGACACACACTCTCTAGTGGTTAAACTCCATCTGTCAGAACAGGTGCTCACTGCATTATCACTGAGGTGAACAACAATTACCAGATCCCCACCCCAACATCCCTAGAGAGACAGAGAGAGAGACAGAGTAAATAACGAAGTGCAAACCTGGTCAGTGTATGTGTCGGGGAAACTCCTTCGTACCTCTGGTCCTGAAAACAACCCAGAAATCATGTAATTAACATTATATAATCAAACACACAGATAGAATAGCTTTGCTATATAAGTTTGGTCTCCCCACATGTTGCCAGCCCACTTAATCGCCATTATCAGACATTATTATTTTCTTTAGTTTTACATGCAGCAATGAACCATATACAATAAGACCAGGAACATGGACAGAGTATAGAAAGTAAAAGGCATCAGTTTTGATTTTATCATACTTTTGGCCATGTTATGCATCTCTGAGTACCTTACATGTTATTATCAGACTCCAAACTTGTAAAACAACAAACCATGCATAGTGACAGCAGGTAAAAATAAACAGCTTTACTTTATGTCACGTTTTCACTGTCAAATATGTTCAATGGGGGTTCAGATATTGACACACAAGTCCCTCTGAAAGGGTTTCCGCTTTCGTTCAGTGGGATATATGAGACTCTGTGGATGTGTGAACAACACTGTGGGAGGGTTTGTCTCAGGAGAACAGACCCAAGATGCTTTGCTCCTGCTGCCATCATCAAACCATGCGGTCACCAAGCAACGGTAACCCTAGGGGTCTGCATGGTGGGAATTCACACAGCTCATGTACATACTACATACACAAGCATTAAAAAGTCTGAGGTCAGTTAAGATTGTCTTTTGACAGAAATTAATACTTTTATTCAGCAAGAATGCATTACACTGGTCAAAAGTGACAAAAACATTTAGAATATTACAAAATATTTCTATTTTAAATAAATGCTGTTCTTTTGAACTTTCTATTCATCCAAAAGAAAAGAAAAGTACTGTATCAGTGTTTCCTCGAAAATATTAAGCACAAACTGTTTTCAGCTTTGATAATAATAAGAAATGTTTCTTGTGCAGCAAATCTGCATATTAGAATGATTTCTGAAGGATCATGTGACACTGAAGACTGGAGTAATGATGCTTTTGCATCACATTTAATAACAACAATAAAAAACAAAATAAAACATATTCAAATAGAAAACAGTTATTTGAAATAATATAATTTTTTATTATTTTACTGTATTTTTGATCAAATAAATGTAGCTTTAGTTAGCATAAAAGAATTTTCAAAAACATTTTAAAAATCTTACTTTCTCCAACCTTACGAATGTAGTATATCTTGTTTACTGCTACTAAATGTCTCAACAACAATAACAACAACAACAAAAAAACTCTTGAATCTCTTGCAAAGATTTTAATGAACTAAAACTTATAAATTTAAATTTTGTGATCAGTACTTTAGTAGCCTTTGTTCATTTAAGGGCTTTTTTTGTTTGTTTGTTTGTTTGTTTTTAGGATTTGCTCATTTTCTAATCTAGTTCTCTTCCCTACTAGAAAAGGAAACATAATTCTAATTAAACAGAACTACAATGGATAGCTGTATTCTGAGGAAGTATGTGTGGGCGACATGCATATTAGTAGAAGCATATTTCTGAAACATTAACCTATTGTTAGAGTGAGAGGACTCACCAGAGCCAGCCGTCCCAGAATGCACCACCTCCATGTACACCTCAAATGGTGACCCAGGGCTCTCCCTGAAGCAGAAATAACACAGGGTCAAGGGTCAGAGGTCACATATGAATACACTCTAAAGAATGTGACTACTAAGAAAGACAACAGAAAAAATTAGCATAGTTTAGTATTTTATATATTAATTTTTAAGCTTAAAGAAAAAAATTTAACACCGGATCTGGTACCAAGTTGGTGGAAAAGTGGTAAATGTGAGCGTGTGAAACATATGCCTTCAGCGAAAATAACATCCAGTCATAAAGTCCGCCTACCATGTGAAAAATGTAACTAAATTGCTCTTGTCGTATAGCTAAGGGACCATGATCTGATGTGAGGTCAAAGGTGAGATGAATATGGTCACATTCCCCACATTGCATATAGTAGGCTTTTCTACTGTAGTGAAAATAAGATCCTATTTGACTACCAAAACAGAAACCACAAGATAATCTTTTCAGCTATTTGTAAATGAAAATTGAAAGAGTCACCTAAAAATAAAACACTGACCAACAACCTTTACAAGTACTGCAAAAACCAGTGTGAGAAATTATTTTAACTAAAATTTGGTCAGAATACGGAGTAAGTACGATAAAGATACTATTAAAGTAAAGATAATATTTCAGCAAAATATAACCTTATCATGGGCCGATTTTAAACCCTGAAAAACCCTGTGACCACACTGGCACTGACTGGCCTCTATCATGTCTTATTCATGAAGTGCATTGAATTACCAAAGCAAGTAAGTGTCACTGAGCTGTAAATACTGTAGTCTCCAAAACTCATTCACATAGATATGCATTTGTTTGATCATTTTGTGAAGATTGTTGCTTAATAACATAACAAAGTAACATAAATTAATTCCTGGAGAACATGTAAATAATGATCAGTGACATGGGCTTCGTGTGTCTCCACCTACAAGACAGTACTGTACAAATACACAAGCCTCCGGGTAATATAATACATCAAAACATAAATAAGTACTACGTTCATTAAGCAAATAATAATATAAACACCTAAATCCCCAAAACACAGTCTCTCTCTGTCGCAACAAGTCTAAACAGGCCTTTTAGGGAGGTCAAAACTCGCATTTATAACAACACTGTATGTGATACAAAAGGGGATAGAGACATTGACGCTTACTTGATACGAGAGCCCATTTTATCCTTAATTTAAATCCAATCCGTTCCTCAGAATAATGTGACAACAACCCGCTGTCGGAGTTATATTTGCCGTTATCCCCGTCACATACTGCACAGGAACGCCATGGTCTCCACGCGCAGATCACGGTACTACAGCCTTGGGGAATTATGGGAGTTGTAGTTTTTTGGGCGTGTCTCCGGCTGTCGACAGAAACAACGCCGAACTACATTTCCCAGATAGCGAAAAAGCCGTGGCGTAAGAGTCGCCTGACACAGAAGGGAGTGTAGTATGAAGTCTGGACATTGCAACAATGAATTGCAATAACAACTGTCACAGCTGTATGGCAGATGGACGATGCGGATGTGTTTGTTGTTAAGAGTGCAGACTGAGTCAGAGTCTAAAACTACTGTGGTGTAATTTATGAAAGTAGAATATACTGTGATGTTTTGCTGATTGGGTTGCTAAGGGGCATGTGAAATAAACTTAAGATGAGGTTGCTGGTACTGTTATTGTTCTTTCTTTCTTTCTTTCTTTCTTTCATATATATATATATATATATATATATATATATATATATATATATATAGGATATAAATGCATATGCTATAAATATATACATTTAAGGTTAAATGCTGCAGATACAGACTTGATGACAGTTATTTCTATGTTCATTTTATTGTGTAATTCAGTAAGAGGACGGGTACCAGTAGGCTATATTGTATTGCTTATAGGCCTAACGGCTTGTACTGTATATTTCTGAATAACGTTTGCCGTTTCAGAATAGAATAGAATAGAATAGAATAGAATAGAATAGAATAGAATAGAATAGAATAGAATATGGAAAAGCTTGCTATTTCTTGCTTCTCCTAAAATGACATTAATTAGTTGCCTTTAAATACTGTAGTCACGATGATTCAGTAGCCTAATATTAACATGATTCAGGATCCATACGATTGTCTGTGAGGTTCACTCGAGCAAACAGCGGTAACCTCCTCCCGTCCCTAAGCGCACGGAGTCTGATGTAACCTCATTCAAAAGCCTGACCGAGTTAACGGATCTCCACAAACCCTGAGTCTACGCAAATGCAACTAGATCCCGTCCACTCTTACTCAAAAGAAAAGGGAGCAACTGAAGACGGAGAAACATCCTCACTGGGAATCTGTTATTCCAAACAAAGTTTCTGATTGCAGTTTATTTAGACTCTATGATTAAGTTCGTTTTAGACACGCTTTTTAAACAGTTTAGTCACTAGTTTTCCTTTATTTACGTTTATACCTTCAAATGCATTTTATAGTGAAAGATGACATACATTTTATGAGTGAAATATGTCTTTAGATAGATAGATAGATAGATAGATAGATAGATAGATAGATAGATAGATAGATAGATAGATAGATAGATAGATAGATAGATAGATAGATAGATAGATAGATAGATAGATAGATAGAACAGGTGGAACATCCTCGAGCACATGGATAACCTCCTCTTTGGAGACATCTCATCATTTCACTGACCCAGAGTTAAAATATAGACATTCATCCTTGCACCGCGGGAGAGAAGGACCTCTATAACAGCATGGAAAGCAACGAATCAGTAAGAATTAATTTTATTCTTTTGTAATGTAAATATAAATCATATTTCATTTTTTTCAACTTTTAGCAATGTAAACAGTGAAAATGTGTAGTTTTGTGTTTATAAAACCTTTTAATTTAGATGTTACAATATTAAATACCTTTTTATTTTATCTTATTAGTTGCCAGAGAATGTTTTTTTTTTTAGTTTTGCACAAGACATTGAATATTAAATTCAGTATAATATTTAGCATTAATTCATACGAAAAATGACAGTTGTTTTAAAGTGTTAAATTATATTTAAGACCATTGGCAAGTTCTGCATGGCAAAATTAGTACAGAAAACAAATAAAATAAATTAATTCTAAGCTAATTAATAAACAAACAGCCTCAAAAAAAAAACCAATCTAATTAATAAAAAAAATCACTCACGCATCCACATAGTCTTTGAAAATGAAGCAGAACTTAAACAGCATATATGCTATAAATGAACCGATTTTGGTAAATATATGACAGCTTAAACTCAGGATGTTTGATAACGACGATAAATGTTTAGCTGTGGTGTTCCTTCCAGGGATGTGAGTCCCCGGTGTGCGCGGGCTGCGGCGCGCTGATCTCAGATCGCTTCTACCTGCTCGCGGCAGACAGACGGTGGCACGAGCGCTGTTTGAAATGCAGCGCGTGTCACGCTGACCTGGAGTCAGAGCTCACGTGCTTCAGTAAACACGGAGACATTTACTGTAAGGAGGACTATTACAGGTAAAATAAACGTATATTTAGATAAACTTCTCTATTTAACTTCGAAACGAGACTGTTACTCACCGGCACCGCGCTGATATTACTTCATACAGGGGCTATTGTTACGCAATAATATTTGTCAGAGCAGGTTTCTTTTTAATCCACACAAATAATAACCAGAACAAAAATGCAATTCATTTAACGAACATTGACCTTATGGCCTTGTCCCCACATAAGGTGCAATTTACCACAATGAACAACCTGCTTATATACACAGACTTAAATGAATAAAACAGATATAACATAAAAAAAAATATTAAAAAAAAAAAAAAATACGACAAAAATGTAAAAATATTATTTAAACACATTTCATGAAACAACAGAAATGCAAAAGATTCTGGCTAAATGCTGAACCACTGTTTTGTGACAATATGCCCCAGCAACCCTGTCCAGAGTTTTCAAACACATACACTCAAAAGTACGAGAATTTCCAAACAAATACATTCAAATTTACACCCGTAATAAATACGTAATAAATAAATAATCTCTTAAGAGGAGGTTTTCTTTGCAAAGATGTGCGCGGTGCCACCTGGGAATCTCTGCCTCAGAGGTATTGTATGGCGTCCTCCGTGGATCTGGTGTAAGTGTACCACTTGAGCTGCTTCTTCCCTGTGCCACACCTGGCGCAAAGTGCTGTTCACTGGAGATCACTACGGGATGAGAGAGACTTCAGTGTACTGCCGGGTACATTTCGAGATGATGCTGCAGAGAGAATGTCATACAGATTTGTATTATTCAGACATGTCTCCAGGAGAGCCAAACCCTGAGAGCGGCACATGCAGTGAAGGGACACCTGTGCACAGAGGACGGGCCTGGAAGAGGTGAAAAACTGTGATGCACGAGAGGATCTGACCATTTTGCTTATAAGCATTTTAGATATTAGCATAATTGTATATATTTTCATAATCTGTATTTTTACACTACATGTATACTCAAAAGTATGGAATAAGTAACTGTTTTTCAATGTCTCTTGTACTCACAAAATATGTATTTATTTGATTTAAAATGCAGTAAAAAAAATAGTAATATTGTAAAATGATATTACAATTTAAAGTAACTGTTTTCTATATTTTAAGTGTATTTTTTTTCATGCAATGGCAAAGCTGTTAAAAATAGCTGTAAAAATAGATGCTTATTTATTTATTTATTTGTTTGATTATTTATTTAAACCAAGATACTGTACCAAAGTTCCAGGTGAAATCTTTTTCTTTTTTATTCATCAAAGAATCCTGAAAAAATGCATCATAGTTTCCAGAAGCAGTAAAAACTGCTTCAACATTGTTAATAAGTACCATTATTAATATTTAAGTACCAAATCAGCATGTTAGAAGTGATTTATAAAAGATCATGTGACTCTGAATACTCAAAATATACTCACTGTATACTCAAACATTATTTTAAATTCTAATATTTCACAATATTATTGCCTTTAATGAATATTATATAAATATTATTAAATTTTTATCAAATTAAAT
Organism: Cyprinus carpio; assembly: GCF_018340385.1. Taxonomy (NCBI): domain Eukaryota; kingdom Metazoa; phylum Chordata; class Actinopteri; order Cypriniformes; family Cyprinidae; genus Cyprinus; species Cyprinus carpio. Next base: position 5,494,991 of record NC_056617.1, on the reverse strand, counting down.
CAAAACAAATGCAACACAAAAAAACAAAAGATACATTTAATGTTTAAAAAATAAAAAATAAATAAAAATACTGACCAGTAGTATAGGCTATATGTCAGAATTACAAAGTCAGATCCTATAAAAAAATAATTTAAATGTAAAATGCAATTGTTATTTTAATATTAATTTTACTTATATTAATATCTAAATGTACTTTATATAAAAAACTACTATATATATATATATATATAAAATACTATATATAATATAAAAACTATATATATATATATATATATATATATATAAAATATAGAATTTAATTAATAATATATGCAAAACTTGTTACAAATGTATAAATTATTACTATAAATATTATAGATTGACTGTAGTAAACCATTTTCTATATAAAAGGGTCTTTAAGAACAAATTGTCATAGTTCTGGTACTTTTGTTCTCAAGTATTTGCATGCAAAAGATGAAAATGAGAAGACAATGTTTGCTATTGTTGAGTATAATGCCCCGGCCTTTAGTGTGAGTCATATCAGTGATGATTAGCTGTTTGTGTGCACTCTAGATGTGAGTGATATGGGTGTGGACTTGTCGGAGAGAGTGAGCTGTCAGAAGTCCAAACGCATGAGAACGTCTTTCAAGCATCACCAGCTGCGGAGCATGCAGAACTTCTTCACCCCAACCACAATCCAGATGCCAAAGACCCTCAAAGAGCTCGCCCCCCAGAAAACGGCCTCCGCCAAAACGTGTGCTTTTGAGCATGAAAAAAAACATAAATCTCTGGACCTCTTCTCTGTTTGAGTTAGATATACAGTGGGATCCCAAAGTCTGAGACCACATTGAAAATGTGGCATTTGAGCATGGAAATAAACAGAAAGGTTTAGAATGGAAGCTTGTTTTTTTCAGTTTATTTCTCAGAATTCTGAATTTATATCTTGTAATTGTGCATTTACATCTCATTTACATCTCACAATTTCTAATGTTGTCAAATCCTAATGACGAATTATGAGTTTACATCTCACACTTCAAACTTCTCTTCTCAGAATTCTGAACTCAACAAAAAAAGAAAAAAGGTTTATCTTACGCAATTACCTTTTTTTTTTTTTTTTAGCCCATACAATCTTCCTTCAAGCCCATACAAGCTTCCTGCAGAATTACAAGAAAAAAAGTCCGAATTTTAAGATGTAAACTCGCTATTAAAAAATTATGATTTGCAATTCTGGGAAAAAAAAAGTCAGAATTGTGAGATTTAAACAAGCAATTGTGAGAAAAAAAAGTGTGAGATATAAAATTGCGATAAAATTAGAAAAAAAAGGATAGATGTGAAGTTGTGAACTCACAATTATGAGTTTAGAACTTCAAATTCTGAGACAAAAAGGTTAGAACTGTGAGAAACAAAAGTTGCAATTACCTTTTTTATTTTTTGGTGAAACAATGTTTCACAATCATGAGAAAACAAGTCAGAAGTGCGAGATGTAAACGTACAATTGTAAGACAATGTTAGAATTATGAGATAAAAAGTTTATTTTTATTTAAATTTAAATTTATTTTTTTATTTCATGGTGGAAAATTGGCTTCCATATAGTGTAGGGTTTAGAAAATGAATATTATGATGAAAAATGAATACAAAATATTTGAGGTTTGGCACTATTTCTAGGCCACTAATCAAAGTAAAAATACAACATAGATCGTGTGATTCCTTTCAGATGTTCTTGTTTTCAATTTCACTGAAATATGAAATCTTTCATTCCTTCCATCACCGATGATATGTAAAGAAGTCTAATTTTGTCAAAACCTATTGTTATCTTTATTTTCTGCAGGTTTGGTTCCAAAATACCCGTGCAAAATTCAGGAGAAGCTGTCTATATCAGGAGAGCGTGGGAGTGGACAATGTTTCTGACAATTCCACCATCACATCTCCATCAGTGCCTTCACCCCAACTGTCCCACAGATCTCTGAGCCCATCCAGCCCCACCGGCACCTCTCCATCACAACACGCACAAAACACATTAGCACAACACAGTCACAACACAAACTCCCCAATGTCTTCTGAGTTCCTCTACCACTCTTAAACATTGTTTGGATTATTGTTATATTACCTTAAGATCTGTGTATAACTATCATTCATTAACTGAAGGAAAGAGAATCACACAGTAAAAGAAAGGCCTCATCCAGCACTGTCTTTTGCTGTCATGCCATTTCAATTTGGTTTGGAATGGAATTCGGAATGCTAGCATAGTATGCACTGCATACTGTTTATCCAATTGTTTATATATAAATGTCTAATATCATTTGTAAGAGCACTGATCCAAAATTACAGTAAAGACATTTCAAACTTTCTATTCATCAAAACAGTTTTCACAACAATATTAAGCTGAAAAAAAAAAAAAAAAAAACTCTTTTCAATATTGACAATGATGAGAAATGTTTCTCGCAGCAAATCAGCATATTATAATGATTTCTGAAGGATCGTGTGACACTGAAGACTGGAGTAATGATGCTGAAAATTCAGCTTTGACATGACAGAAATAAATAGCATTTTACAGTATATTTTATTAGAAAACAGCTATTTAAAACTGCAATAATATTTAACATTATTACAGTTTTAATGTATCATTGATCAAATAAATGCAAAAAAGAGACTTAATTCCAAAAACATTTTTAAAAATCCTACCAACCCCAATCTTTTGAACAGTAATGTGTTATTAATTTCAAGTCATTAAGAGTCTAAATCATCAAGACTGAACTGAACAGTAAACATACTTGAACATGTCTACATACACCCATATGTGCACAAAGGAAAATCAGATGTGGCAACTTTTATTTGAACTCTCTGAACAAGATTAACTAGGCTTAAATAAAGTATTCACATTCTGAAAAAGAGATGTTTGTTTATTCAGCACTGGAGTGTGTGGCGTTTGATTATTTTTACTCTGGTGCGTTGTTTTCTTATTTTGTGTGAGTGTGAGTGTTTGCGTGTGTAAAGTTTGTCCAGTGTAATTATCCTGATCCGTACTGAGGTGATTGTGGTGTGCATTGTGCAGTTACGAGCTGAGACTGAAGTCAGCCAGAGCTGGAGAGGTTGGCGGAGATGCGCGGTCACAGCATCAAACAGAGAAAGAGATTCGCTGCGGTCTTTCTTCCATGACCGCAGTTTTTATTAGCTGCTAATGAAGTCTTAGGTTTGTGCTGCAGAAAATATTTACCGGAATTTCTCTTCGTTAGGGGTTCTTTAAAATTATGCACAGTCGTCGACTAGAAAAAAATCATCCGGAAGGTGGAAAGAGGAAGAAGAACATAGAAATAATGAAGGAGTGGTGTTTGATTTGGACTATTTCTATATGCTGCACATTTCATGCTTGTGGTTGTGGTTCGACCAAGTGTTTACCACGAGGAAGCACGTGTGTACTGTGTGTCTGGTTTGTGTTTACGCATGTGTGCTTTTATGGATGGGAGATTACAGGACACGCTGCTCTTCTTCCCACAGACCACTACAGACACTTACATGGAAAGCATTTAGGCCTACACACGTGATTTAAGTGTATATCTATCTTTGTAATTATTTACTTGTTTATTTTAAGACCTTAAACTAAAAAATTAACAAAAGCTCACATTCTCATACACAAAAAATTTTAAAAAATGTAAAAAAAAATCAACAGTAAAATGTAAATAAATGTACTTAAATTAACATTGTGTATTATGATATATATTATAATATATGGGCTATATATTATAAAAAGTATATTGTATAATATAATTTTTACACCCATTTTCTTAAACTTGCCTAGTGATCCCACAAATTCACTAGCTAGTCGTGGTCTGAATGATTACTGTATTCATGGCATTCTTTGTCCAAAAATATGATGGCAATAACAGGCTCTCTCTCTCTCAATTTCAATTTAGGTGAGCTTTATTGGCATGACAAAAACTGTACATTTGTATTGCCAAAGCAGTTGCAGCTGGGCTGCTTACAAAAAAAGTGCACATATGTATTAACAGAAAGGAAAAGAATAATAGTAATAATAAAAATATATAAAAAGTATTAAGCATGTAGTGCAAAAAAAAAAAAAGAATTAGTGTATGTAAGTGTATAAGTTAGAAATAAAATAAAATAAGATATAGCATTAGATTTACAGAGGCAAAATATACATTTAAGTAATATAATACAGTAATATGGTATAATATAATCTACATGTGGTGGAAACATCAGATCAGGGCAGATCTCTCTCTCTCTCTCTCTCTCTCTCTCTCTCTCTCTGTCTCTCTCTCTTCACTGTCTGAGACCTCGAGGGGGCGCTAGTGGATTTTAAATTACTGAAATGCCTGATGACTGCTCAAGAAAGAATCATAAAAATCCACAAACCACACATTCATTAATAGTTTGTCTACATGCACACACTCACACACACACACACACACAAATAAAATGAAAAAGCACAAGTCTTCCACACTCTACAGTTTTATGCCACTAAACTGATTTTGCCACTTCCTCCAGTACAACATGTGTCAAATACGACTGTCTGCAACAGCAAACTTTGACAAGGTGTCTGTGAGTGTTTGTGTGTTAAAGGCAGACACATGTTGGAAAGGTATTTGCTCATAATTTCCCCACAAGAATGACAACTATTCAGCTGAAATGAGCGTGTGTGCGTGCAAGAGACCGAAAGAGGTGGGAGAGGCTGCAAACTCAAGAAAGGTGTGGGTCCGCTTTCCATAAACCATAGCAGACCACATGAAAAGTCTGGGGTTTTTGCTGCCATACCATTATTGCACATGGGGTTATACTGAAACAAATGTCGTCATGATGCTGTCATAGACCTGTCTGAATTACCCATCCTAAAGGTTAGGTTGGGGACGTATTAGGCTGCAGAGCTTTATTTATGTATTTCTTACAGACAACATCTTTTTTGTCAATATACCACCACTACTACTAATAGGTTATTAAAAATTAGAAATATAAAAGTCAACATTTTTTATTATTATTATTATGAAGCAGTTGAGATAGTCAATTAAATTAAATAAATAATATAAAAAAATAATTATCAGACCCCTTATATTGTTATTTATTTGTTTATTTACTCATTTATTATTATTATTATTATATGGTTTTGGTATTATTATGTAAATTAAGTAAAAATAAATAATACAAAAAATAATGACTTACTGTAAATACTACTAGTAAGATTACAAATAAAATAATTATTATTATCATTATTTATCATGTATTATTATTATTATTATGAAGCAGCTGTGATATTATTGTCAATTAAATTAAAAAATAATGTAAAAATAATTATCAGATCCCTTATTATTGTTATTCATTTATTTACTAATTTATTATTATTATTATTATTATTATATGGTTTTAGTATTGTCAATTGAATAAAATAAAAAATATAATATTTCATATGACTTACTGTAAATACAACTACTACTAATAAAAAATATATTATTATTATTATTATTATTGTTATTATTATTATTATTATTATTATGTGTTTGTGAAATGATTGGCACATATAAAAAAAATAAAACCAATGCACTTTTTAAATAATTAGTAGTAGTAGGCCTAGCAGTAGTGTTATTATTAAGTGGTGATATTACTGTCACATTTAAATAAAAATATCTAAAATAATAATTATTACAATAATTATTATCATTCAATAATAATAATAGTTTTATGCTCCCAACCATGAAAGAAAATATCTGAATTACAAACCTTTTTTTTCCTTGCTGAGAAAGGGAAGGACACGAGCAGTGGGTTACTGTAGTCACAGATCACAGCCATGTGATGCGCGGGGTGTGACTCAAACTTGCGTGGCCCGTGACATTAGCGAGTCTGGAAACTGACCAAAGGGGCTTCGCAGCATTTTTCAGTCCTGTAAATGTTTGAGGCACCGCGCTGGAGAGGTAAGTGGAACTACTGCGTGACTTTTAACCCAGTTTGCTGTGAAAATGCTCGTGAGGCTCGCGATATGGCATTACAGTTGCACAACGTGCTCATGTAGAAGAAGATATCGTGTCAAATTATTATTCGTGGGGTGCATAATGTCGCAGTACTGCAATAAGACAGAGAGAGAGAGAGAATCTAAATGAACACAAGGCTGTTCAGTTGCTTTGGATTAAACTAACATACATGAAACGACGCAAGGTAGGCAGTGCGAGTCTCGCATATGCTTTAGTTCACGTCTAATGCTCTTGCGCGGAAAGTAGATCTGTTTTTAAAAGTTCATGCATCTGTTTTCTGAATACATGGGCCTAGTTCCGCTCATTGATATGTTTCCAGAAGATTTAACGGCAATAAATATACCCAAAACAATCGCATCGCACTGGAAATGTTGTATAGGGAATGTATAGTGAATAAAACACATTAAGTATAAACAAATGCTCCTCTAGTTAAACGGAAACACCCACCTTCACACTGTAACTTCGATTATATGTGCAGATATAACTTACTGCTCTGAATCAACACTTGCATGTCATTATGGTTTATTTATTCTGATTATAAGTCGCTTTCAATGTTTCGGTGTTTGTATGATCGCACTGAAGAGCGCTTGTTTTTTTTTTATAAGGAAAAGCTGCAGTTCTGACTCCGCCCCCACACACTGTTTGTTTGTATCCATTCACGTGTTTTTGGACACAAAATAGCTTTCCCCCCCTATTTTTTTTTTTTTATTATGATGACTCATACAATTACAGGAAACTTGTTAAGCAAAAAAAAAAAAAAAAAAAAAAAAAAAAAAAACTGCATGCTAGCAATAAACAAAATTAAGCATTTATATTAAACATGCAATTAAGATAACATAACACATTTACATAGCTATAAAATCACGTGGAATTCAGGAACTCGCAATAAACAAGCAAACCTTAAGAATATTAATTAACAATATTACTAAAACAGCATAAACTTGAGTAACTAAGTAGGCCTAGCTGACACTATGTGTCGCCTATCAAGTTCACGGCTTCTCTTCCTGTCAAAATATTTAGGTGTTTCAGAATAATTAGGCCTAGTTATGGCATGTAGTGAGTATATGCATATGATTAATGACTTTAAATGTACGTTATGTTGTTTTCATCCAAGCACAGTAGATCAGTGCCAAACAATTCAAAGGTGTTAATTTTTGTGACAGGTTACGATGCAGAACTGATGTGGGCCTCTTTCACCAAATCGAATGATATTATCATGCAGGTCTGTTTGATCAGACACGTGTGTGTGAGTTTCTGTACTTGCTCGGGGCTTTTTGGAAGTGAGATTGTGGATATGTGACGGGGGTTTCTGCTTTTGAGTTGTTAGATCTGTAGCATTTTACCGGGCGGAAACAGATGCGCGTGACTCACCAGTGAGGAAGACAAACGGCTTGAACCGCGCGCAGTTTACTTCAACAATACAACCCCATAAAAAAAATCCCCAATACCCAATCACAAACTAAAGTATCACTCTCTAATTATTCAAAACAATGGCTACCGTCAACCCTCTGTTGAACACAAAAGAAGATATTTTGAAGAATGCAGGTGACCAAAAAGTGGACGGCAGCCATTGACTTCTATAGTTTTTATACTATCTGTTAATACCTATACTAAAATCTATTTTAATAATAATACAGGTGGTAAAACAGAAAACCACATGTTGAGTCAGAGTTCATTCTATAGGTGGCCTGTAAATACTTTTTCACCATAAATTATATGATAATTCATAGTTTTTGCATGCAAAAAAAGCATGTTTTTTTTTTTTTTTTTTTTTTTCCCAAGGCAAGGTAAGGTAACTTACAGCTAACCAATTAACATGTTATTATTGTAGAATGTTTTACACAGTAAAAGTGTATTTTTTTTTTACAAAGTACATTATTTTTTTTCTGTAAAAAGTAAATTTTTATATCCATCTACTACACCCTTTTTTCCATCCAGAAAAGTCACATGCTAGAAACAGTATACTCTTTTATAAGAGTAGTGTCATATGTGATTCTAAATATAGCCATTGTTGTACAAATCCTGTGTAGATAAGAATCAGCAATATGATGCTTGACAGGTTTCTAAGTATTCTAGGGATTCTAAGAAAAATGTGCTTCAATGTCACCTCTAACCCATCTGAAAACACACACCGAAAGCACACATAAGCAGTGTGGTTTTGGAAACAAACACAGTGGTGTGTGTTTGAACAGAATACTGCACATTCAGATGTGTTTCTCTTTGTTATAATTCTCCGTTGTGTGTGTGTGTGAGAGAGAGAGAGAGAGAGAGAGAGAGAGAGAGAGAGAAAGAGAGAGAGAGAGAGAGAGAGAGAGAGAGAGAGAGAGAGAGAGAGAGAGAGAGAGAGAGAGAGAGAGAGAGAGAGAGAGAGAGAGAGAGAGAGAAGAGTGGCACTGTTTCAGACGGTAGGATAGAATTCTTCCTCTGCATTTTTCTTCACATGAATGGAAGGAAATTGGTACAGGACCACCCTCTCCTTCCCCTCCACAATCTCTCTCTTTTTTTCTCCCTCTGTAGGACCTGTTTTTCTCCATCCCTGTAAGCAGGAACTGACTTGTTTGTTTTTTTATTAGATTTTTTTTGAATGAGAAAAATATGTGCTCTGTGTTCTGCAATCAATTTTAATATATTATTAGCTACAGTAATAAGTCACATTGACTAGATAGTTTACACAGTCCTTCAGTCTGTTCTCTTTTAGTGGGATCTATCTAGATCCAAAAATAGCTTTATCTTACTTTATATAACTTTATATCAACAGATAGATAGATCGATAGATAGATCTATCTTTATGTGTGTGTGTGTGTGTGTGTGTGTGTGTGTGTGTGTATATATATATATTACCTTATATATATATATATATATATATATATATATATATATATATATTTTAGTGCTTGCTGTCAAACGATCAATCGCATCCAAAATAAAAGTTTTTGTAATATACTGTATGTGTATATGTATATATATATATTTATTATGTATATATAGCATAAATACACACATATACAGTATATATTTTGGAAATATTTACATGCATATACATTTATATATTCATATTCTATTCATATTATATATTCATATTCATTTTTAATATATAAACATAACATATTTTACTTAAATATAGGCCTATACATGCATGTGTTTGTATTTATATACACAGCACACACACATATATTGTGCAAACAAAAACTTTTATTTTGGTTGTGATTAATCACGATTAATCATTTGACAGCACTAATATATATATGTGTGTGTGTGTGTGTGTGTGTGTGCGTGCACACAAACACACTTAAAAATGCATTCAACACATGCTCATTCTGCTAATTAGTCTTTATTAAGCCTCTTAGGCATGGAATGTTACAGGAACAGTAATTTGTGTTTGTGTGTATTTGTGAATGTGGGTCAGTAGGTTTGTCTGGAGTTTGTTTAAAATAGAACAGGAGCTGTTTGTACATGTCAAGCCGTACAGTGTGGAAGAGAACATGTGCCCTGAAGACGACATACACACCCTCATACACACCCCTGTTCCCATGCGTCTGTGCACATACAGCACACTTACAATGTATTCTCTGGAACACTTTAATCAGGTTACACTAATCTGATACCTGGATAGGTACTGAAACTAAAACGGACCTTTTTTATTGGGTTAGATTTAAGTCAGATGCAACTGATCCAGTCTGTTAGGCATGATTGTTATGTAAAGCATCATCTTGCAGGTATCAGGATGACTATCAGGATAAAGTGGAATGGTGTATTCTTGCATTTCTCCAGAAGTCACACACTTCAGTGCACTCGGTTTATCTTTTGATCTGTAATGCGTTTCATGTCCTACATGTAGTACCTGAGAAAGTTTTAAAGAATTTCCCTAGTATTTTGAGAGTGGGTGTTTTGGAAAAAATAAAATGCTAAAACAGGGTGATAAGAGACAGGAAGAATTTGTCTAAATGCATGTTTGTAATCATTTCCTGCTGCTTATCACTTCATAAATTGGGAGACGGGGGTGTGGGGTTAATTGCTCAGAGCCAGGATTAGTGTCAGAAGATTAGTGTTTTTAATTTCTTTAAGTAAAAATTGCTTCATATTTTAGTGGCATAAATATTTGTAGTTTTGGACTTTATTGAATGCAGCATAGCTCTGGGTGATATATTGAATATTCACAATATGATATAAAATTAAGCAAGCAACATTTCATTTAGTAAAGAAAAAATACTGTATTTCATGTGCTTTGAACATTTGGAAATAAGCACAAATTAAATATTTTAACATTTTAAAAATGTAGGCTATTTTAAATTTAACAGTGGACAACCCTGATCGATTTAGGTTCAGTAAGTGTTTTGTTTTTTAAAGAAATTAAACATTTATTTAGCAAGGATGCACATAATTGTGATAGTGACAGTGAAGACATTTATAATGATGATGATGCTTTTTAAAACAATTCTATTAATCCAAAACTCCTGCAAAAAAGTTTCACTTTTTCTTCAAAAATATGAAGCAGCATAACTTCTTTCAACATTGATAATAATAAGACATTTTCCTGATATTTCTATAATCAGCATATTAAAATGATTTCTGAAGGGTCATCTGACACTGAAGAGCTTTACATCACAGAAATAAATAACATTTTAAAATAGATAGAAAACACTTATTTGAAGTTATATTCATATTTCACAATATTGCTGTTTTAACTGTTTTTTAAACAAATGGCGCTTTGGTGAGCATTAGGACTGCACTATTATGACAAAAATCATAATTGTCGATTATTCCCTTGAAATTGTAATTGCGATTATTAATTACGATTCTCACAATTTACATTGAATGATGTTTGTACCATTGTTTGAAGCAACTGCATCCCGTATTTTATATGAAAATAAACTAGCTGAAAACACTCTAACTGAAAAAACCTTTAGTGCTTTTCTATAGTATTAGGCCTCAAATGTCAAATATACATCGGATTGGTTTCTTTAAATTATAAAAAAAAGCATGAATGGTATTATAATGTTATTCTAAAACTAAAACAATGGAAAAACCCTTAAGAGAACATGTAGAAAGAAAAAACGTGTGTGCAGAATAACGTGGACTTTGAACGATTACGTAATCTTCAAGCCGCAAAAAGAAAAAAAGAAATAAATCAGTTAACAATCTTATCGATCCCAAAAATTTAAACAAAAACGCAGGATGATTTATACCACAAAATTCAATTATTAATTTTGCTCTCATCTTTCATAATCCACTGCTGTTTTAAAGCACTGACAGCTGCTCTTTGATCTCAGGCTTTGTTTGAAAAGCTAAGGATTGTTTTTATCGTTACTGAAAAACTAGAATTAAACAAAGCAGCCATCTGGAAATGAAACGACCCGTTTGATAAAGCAGACGCCTTTTGATTGACTCTGTCCTTTGTGTTTGCCTGCAGGTCTGGAATGTCATTATGGAGCAGAACAGCCTTCAAGATCAGAATCAAAATTACACAGTGCCAGTACAGAACGACCAGGTCTGACCACACACACACACACACACACACACACGTGCAGCTGCGGGCACAGGCCTGGGCTCACGTGGGCACAACACTGTTATTACAACTGCAGACAGAAGCTTTTATGAATCATGGCAGTGATGATGCTTATATTACCACACTACTCTGACTCTCACTGTCTCTTTCTGTTCCTCTGTCTGTCTCTCAGAGGAACATGTTAGGATATGGATTCTTTTCGGTGATGTCCAACTTCCTCATTGAGAAAAAGATTGGCCGCGGTCAGTTTAGTGAGGTTTATAAAGCCACTTGTCTACTGGACAACCAGCAAGTGGCACTAAAGAAAGTACAGGTGAGGATTTACCGGTCTTTAAATTGCATTTTACTCATACTGTTGCAGCTTGTATACTAATGTATGCAAAATGTGCAGTGTTTAACCAGAGAAAACTGTCCATAATGCAATGCACTTGACCTTATCTTACATTGCCAGTGTGACGCATGAACCAAGAACATATTTTATCATCCATTGCTCAACATTAAATTACCAAATTTGACACAACCGTGCGCCTGGGTGGATGTTGTAATATTGTGTTGTTTTCTCAGTTCTTTGAAATGATGGATGCTAAAGCCCGGCAGGACTGCATTAAAGAGATCGACTTGTTAAAGGTTAGCAGCGTGTGTTTTTAAACTCAAACAAGCGTCTCTGTTTTTTAGAGTTTGGTGAGGTTTTATTTTCATTCTGTGATTGCAGCAACTGAACCATCCAAACGTCATCAAGTATTTGGACTCGTTTATAGAAGGAAACGAGCTGAATATCGTTCTGGAGTTAGCAGGCGCTGGTGACCTTTCCCAGATGATTAAGGTCAGTGTTAGGCAACACATTCAATGACCCAAAAAATGGAATTAAATGTGCATGTGTCAGTGTTATTTTAATATAATTTTTGTTCATATCTGTTAATAATATTTGTTAATGTTTCAAATACAATATGATTTTTGGATGTTCTGTTTTCATATTAATTTTAGTTAAAGTTTTAGTAAATTTGTTGTTTTTTAGTCATTTTTAGTTTTTTTTTTTAAATGTATATATAGTTTTTATTAAGTTGTATTAATGTATTTTGTATTAAGTTTATTTATATAATGCCTTATCTTATACTCTTATTTTAGTTTCTTTCAATATTTTGAATTAGATTTTATTTTTGTAACTATTTTTATTTTAATTTTAGTCATTATTTTAGCAATTTTATGTGTTTTGGTCAATTTTAATAGTTTTAGTTTTTTTGAATATGTATATATAGTTTTTAAGTTGCATTTTTTTAGCATTATTAGTATTATCATTTTCTATTTTCATTTTTATTTAGTCATTTTATCAGTTTTAGTATTAGCTTATTTAGCTGTTTTAGTACTACAACTTAAACTAAACGTCTTTGTAAAAGGCTGAAATAAAATAAGTTTGTTTATACTTTATTTCAGTTAATATTTAATTTCAAGCAAAGGAAATGTTTATGGTTTTATTATTAGTTTTAGTTAAGGATAATAACCCTGGCATGTGTGTAGTATTTTAAGAAGAAGCGGAGGTTGATTCCCGAACGAACGATATGGAAGTATTTTGTGCAGCTGTGCAGTGCGCTGGAACACATGCACTCACGCAGAGTCATGCATCGAGGTAAACTCACTTTCTTTCTAATACAGGCACATATGATTTTTCCCATCAATGTGCCCTCATTAATTTTGTTCTTCTGTAAATGTTTGTGTGTGCATCAGATATAAAACCAGCCAACGTCTTCATCACAGCTACTGGAGAGGTCAAACTGGGTGACCTTGGACTAGGTCGATTCTTTAGCTCCAAAACCACTGCAGCGCACTCTCTAGGTACAATTGACCTCCACACAATCACTCAAATAAACACACACTTCATGCATGTACTGAATGGAGTGAAATACCAAAACCACCCAGTCAATTCAAATATGCAAATACACAGGAATTGCATACCTGCTTAACATGTATCTGCGTCTTTCCCAGTTGGAACTCCATATTACATGTCTCCCGAGAGGATTCATGAAAACGGCTACAACTTCAAATCAGACATCTGGTCCTTGGGTTGCTTGCTGTATGAGGTACACAAACACATATAGTAATTTGTTCATACTAGCGTCCAAAAGTTTGAATGTATTTTTTGAAAGAAGTCTCCTATGCTCACCAAGTCTGCATTTATTTGATCAAAAATACAGTAAAATTGAGATATATTATTGCAATTTAAAATAACTATTTTCTATACGAATATGTTTTAAAATATAATTTATTCCTGTGATGCAAAGCTGATTTTTCAGCATCATTACTCCAATCTTCAGGGTCACATGATCCTTCAGAAATCATTATAATATGCTGATTTGCTGCTCAAGAAACATTTCTGATTATTACAAATGCTGCAAACAGTTTCTGCTGCTTAATATTTTTGAGGAAAATATGTTTTTGTTTTTTTCAAGATTCTTTGATGAACAGAAAGTTCATAGCATCTATTTGAAATAGAAATATTTTGTAATTTTATGATTAAAATTACCAATAAAATATAGTACAAATTAAGGTCAAATGTTGATTACCATTTAAAATTATTTTAATTTGCCCCTTAATATGTATAAACAAACACAAATTGTTTTACAGAAATGCACTTGCAATCAAAGTATATGGCAAGGCACTATATTAGAATAAATACTGAAATACAGCCACAAGAATAGTGGAACAATAAAACTGTCAAATAGTAAGCAATACAAGCAAGAACAGCAGAAAAAAGCATAATTATCTTTTGATATTTGTCTCTGTTAGATGGCAGCTCTGCAGAGCCCCTTCTACAGCGACAAGATGAACCTGCTCTCATTGTGCCACAAGATCGAACAGTGCGATTACCCTCCTCTGCCTTCAGAGCACTACTCACAGAAGGTGAGTACACACACGCAGCATTACATGCCTCTGTTATGAAAAACATGAGCTAACATCTCAATACTCCAGTGAGCACAATCATGCATGATGCTGTAAAGCTATTAGAGCTACTGGAGCTATTGTCACTATGATGTATTTGCAATAGTTAATGCATTAAAGCATGCAATTATTTAAATGTTTCTACCACAGAAATATTTTACCTTGTGATTTTGATTTTTTTTCTCCGAATATGTTACTGTTAAAGTTATCAACTTGTAATTGTGAGTTTACACTTTTTTTCCTCCAGAATTCTGAGTTGACATCTTGCAATTTCTTAGAACTGAAAGAAAAAGTCAGAATTGTGAGATCACAACGTCACTATACTGTATATATATATATATATATATATATATATATATATATATATATATATATATATATATATATATATATATATATATATAAATCACAATTACCTTTTTTTGTAATTCTGTGGCAAAAACAGTTTTATAACAGTAATAGAAAACTAACAAACAAACAATAAATTAGCAAGTCCAGGAAAAAAAGAAAAGAAAATATTTAAATATATACTTCCATCATTTAAAATAATATATTTTAATATATATTAAATTGTAATTTATTTCTGTGATCAAAGCTGAATTTTCAGCATCATTATTCCAATATATATATCTTACTGACCTCATACTTTTTAACAATGGTGTTTAAAAATATGAGAAATATTATGAAGATGCTGTCTAGGTAGTCAGCTCACTAGGTTTTGTAACACAGCCTATCTCAACAATCATATCATGTAGACACAGGATATGAACAGTGATGTAAACTACACACCTTGTATGTGTTACAGCTCAGAGATCTGGTCAGTATGTGCATCAACCCAGATCCTGACCAGCGGCCAGACATCAGCTTCGTCCTGCAGTTCGCCAAACAGATGCACCTGTGGACGTCCAGCACCTGATACAAACACACACACACACACCTGCAGCAATGAGGAGAACCATTGTGCAAACCTGTGATCTCTGCTGCTCTCTCAGTCCAACTGATCAAGATATAGAAAGATCTAGAATTGAGTAAGGAGAGAATGCCAACAGTGTCCATACTGCTTTAAGCTGAGCGTTTCTCTAGATTTGTATTGATAGGAATGCCGATATATTCTGTTGAGCCTTCGAATGATGTGTCGCAGTGCTGTATGCTGATTGGTTTAGAGAAAGTTGGTCAGGTCGGGTGACCAGTGCCTCATGTTGATGATGTCAAAGCAAGGTGGTTCCATTTATACATACTTTTACTGTAGGCTTATATTCATAACAGCATTTAAAGGGCCTTACAGTTTGTTACTTATCTCTCTTTATGTTTCTGAAACACACACACACACACACACACACACAATTGTTGAGTGTTTTACAAGGAAACACTTGTGTTGGATGGTGGGTTCAGCAGGTTCGTTCTCTAGTCAAATATCTACCATATGAAAGTATTCATTATATCCAAAGAGATGTTATTTTGAAGGAATTTTGGAAGCATTTGCTCATGTTTAAATGTGTAATTAACAATAAAATGTAACTGGAAATACTGACTTTGTGACAGCTTTGTTGTGAAGGACATCAGAAGTGTTTTAAATCATTTCCATTAGTGTTGTTTATATTAGATTTTCTGAAGAAAAAGACCCCAATTATTATGAATTGAGAATTTGTATTATCTAGGGTTTCTATTTAGCGCCCCCTGGTGATAAGCAAATATAACAAGTACTATCATTTATCACATAAAACATAATACACTTATTTGAATTTCAACCGTTAGCTACTGTAACTTGAGCACATCTGCAAAAGATTTCTATTTCAAATAAATGCTGTTCTTTTAAGCTTAACAAAGAATTCATAAAGACAAATTTAGCAGCACAACTTATTTAAAATTGATAAGAAATGTTTCTTGAACAGCCAATCAGCATATGAGAATGATTTCTGAAGGACACTGAAGACTGGAGTAATGATGCTGAAAATTCAGCTTTGCATCACAGGAATAAATTACATTTTAAAATATATTCAAATAGAAAATAGTTATTTTAAATTATATTAAAATTTCACAATATTACTGTAACACTGATTTTTTAATCAAATTAATGCAGCCTGTGTAAGCATAAGTAATGTAATTTGCCTGCCATACTTTTATATTAAAAACACAAAATAATAGGCTATCTAAAATAAATGATAATGGGTGCACAAGAAAGACACAAACTTCAACTTGCAACGTCTTTTATTGGAAATAATGAAAACGTACTAAACCACCACACAAGACTTGAGGTCAATGGTTATGGGGGAACAAACAGATCAAAGTGTGGTGGGTTGTGTCATCTCAGGAGGTGTCCATGGTCTGCACGCTTTCCTCCACCACCTCCAGGTTCAGAGGAGTCACGGTCTTCGTCAGAACCCCGGTAGTTCCATGCTTGTACCTGTAACTTCCGGTCCTGTGAGAAAAATACACAACCAACTTAAAGAAGATTCAACTCCTACAAAGAAACTAAAGCTTAATCACACACGACTCTAATCAGGACTGAAACAATGATGTTTTTCACCAAATAAAACCAATCACTTTGGTGCTCTACAAAAACATGTATAATGATGTTAGCAGAAGACTGTAAGAGACAAATCACCAAACATCCTGTCAGTTTGAACAACTCAACTACTTCAAACTCACGCCTGGTTAGTCAAACACATGCAGGTTACAGTTTTGTCTAGATGTGGTGTACGTTTGAACACACGGGTTACTCACACAGGGTGTCCATAAACCTTATCCTCCCTTAAAAGGGAACAGTGAAGCATGAGCCTTTCATTTGATTCAATCTCTGATTAATATCATGCACATATGTGATGGCCCTGCATTAACAGATTGTTAATCATACTGACCATTTGTGTCTAATACGCTGATTATGTAATAATCATAACATGCCTTTTCTTAATCATATAAGCAAGCATTTATGTCAGTTTACGATTCTTTTTAAAAAGCACACTCAGATGTGAATTAGACTGATTACACAGATTTCATCACTGCCGTCATGCACAAGTGTGACTGCAAAGTTTAGACAGGTGTGTATGATGTGATGTTCCTCTGGCAGGACAGATGCTCACCTGACTCCCTTCTTGTTGGCCACGTCATGAGGTCTCAGGTAGTCCACCTTCCCCTTGGTGATCACACACAGGTCGATGTTGCTGCCTGAGCCCAGGTCATTAAAGATACCGGCCGCTATCGCATCCCGCACCAGACGCTTGGCCTCTTCCTCCTGATCAACACAAGCAGCAGCATCATTATTTGAACTGCAATGGATTAAACTGTTCCCATGTGTTTTAACCAATTTACAGGAATATTGCATTCACAAAAAGCAATTTACAGCTCATATTTCAAATATCAAACCCAAAATTACCATGCATGTATTTCTAAGAATTAATAAGATTAGCTCCCGTGACTTTAGTTTAAAAACCACTGTTTTGGGGGGAATTCTCAGATATTGTAAATTTGTCCATATCTGTTTGAATCCTGAATATATACACTAATATTCAAAACTTTAAGGTCGGTTTTGTAAATGTTTTTGAAAAGTCCCTTATGCTCACCAAGGCTGCATTTATTTGATTAAAAATACAGTAAAAACAATAATATTGTGAAATGTAATTACAATTCTAATTTGATGTATTATAAAATGTAATTTGTGATTCAAAGCTGAATTTTTAGCATCTGTGTCGCATGATCCATCAGCATTTGATCTAATATGCTGATTAGTGCTTATTTCTATAAATGCTGTTAACATTTCTAAATTATCTCATTTCTATAAATGTTGTTCTGCTTAATATTTTTGTGGAAACTGTGTTACATTTTTTTTTGTTTCGGGACTCTTTGAGAAACAGAAAGTTCAGAAGAACACCATTCTTTAAAAAACATTCTGCAACATTCATTATAAATGTCTTGACTGTCACTTTTTATCAATTTAATGCATCCTTGCTGAATAAAACTAAAAATGTCTTTAAAAAAATATATAAATCAAAGTTCTGAACAAATTAAAAAAAGAGCCAAAAAGACACGTAATTGCACACGAGGGAGGGTTACCTCCATATTGGGCCTGTAGCGATCCTCAAAGACTGCCATTGCTGCCAGAGATCCAGAACCTGATGAGACAAACACATGCTAATGTTACCAGTGAGAAACAGCCAAACAAAAGGATCATCTTCTGCAATAACAGATATCCATTAAATGATGCTTGTTATCATATCATATGGGGCACACTAGCAGAGCCAGTCAGTCAGTCAGAGAGACATCTATTTTGGCACCAATCAAAAGCTTTTCAGAAACACAATGTCTTCCTCTTTTGGTGGAGTGGGAAGATGACTCATAGGTATGTAAGTGTAACTCACCCATAGTGACGTAGGGCAGTTTATCTGTTGATCCGTGTGGATAGATGCTGTATAAGTGTGGACCGTTGCAGTCAACCCCCCCGAGAACTAATGCAGCACCAATATATCCCTGATACCTACATATGAAAACACAGGGTATACACTCTCGATCAAAAGACTGGAACAAAGATTTTTATTATGTTTTTTAAATAAGTCTCTTATGCTCACCAAGGCTGCATATATTTGATCAAAAAATACAATAAAAACAATAATATTGTTAATTGTTATTACAACTTAAAATAACTGTTTACTATTTGAATTTTGTTAGAACCGTACATTATTCAAAAAAAGCTGAATTTTTGCATCATTATTTCCAGTCTTCAGTGTCACATGATCCTTATTAGTAATTGTTAGTTTTTATTATTATCCGTAGTAAAAAAAAATGTAATTGCTTAATATTTTTGTGGAAACCATCATACATTTCTGGAGATTCTCTGATGAATATAAAAGCATTTATTTGAAGCACAAGTCTTTTGTAACATTATAAATGTCTTCATTGATGAATATTTTATTAATCTTACAAACTTTAAATGGTAGTGTATTGTGGTTTCCACAAAAAAAACAAAAAAAAAAAAAAAAAAAAAAACAAAGGCAGCATAACGGTTTTCAGCTTTGATAACAAGAAATGTTTCTTGAGCAGCAAATTTGCATCTTTAGAATTATGTGACACTGAAGACTGGAGTAATGATGCTGAAAATTCAGCTTTGCGTCACAGAAATAAATTAAATTTTCAAATATATTCAAAAAGATAACAGTTCTTTTAAATTGTAATAATATTTCACAATATACCTGTTTTACTGTATTTTTGATCAGTAACATCCAGCCTTCTTTCAAAAACATTTAAAAACCTTAACTATTCATCATGGAGCGCTGTGATGATTCATTACCTGAAGAGCATCTGTTTGAGCATGCGGTTGGCGGTGGCGACTCGTGGGAGACGGCCGGTGGACAGAGAGTGGAGCTCCAGGTTGGAGGAGATGATCTGTGTGGTCATCTCGGTGTCCGCCGCGGTACCGGCTCCACAACAGCTACAGAACGAGAGGAAGAGAGAGCCAGACGGTTTCAGAACAATGGCAATGGAATTCAGGCATTGTAAATCATTAATTGTTAAACAGTCTATAACAATGTGTTTGCACTCACTATATGTTGGGAGAGATGTAGTGAATTTTAGAGCAATTCTTATCAGCGACGATCATTCCTTCAGTCGCACGAGTGTCTGCACCTAAAACAACACCATCCTGAGAGCGAGAGAGGTGAGTTTTATGAGGCAATCTTCCTTCTAGGTCACCTTTTTTTTTTTTTTTTTTTTTTGAAAGACATGAGGTTATGAAGTTAAACCATTTACTTTTAGGTATTACACTCATCTATGATTTTTTCTTACCTTGTAAACAACTCCACAAATGGTGGTGCCGGTTTTACGAGCAGCAGGAGAGCTGAAACCGAGCTTACTGATGTCTGCCTCCAGAAGAGCATTTCTATAAAAACACAAACATTTCATATTTTTCCCCCAACTTAATATTTATTCAGCCCTTTATATTTCATCTTCGCTCTTTTATGAACTTGGATAAGATTCTACATTAGCAACAAAAAGGTAAACAGCTATTTTATAACAACATCAAAAAAACACACATACCCAAAAATCTCCCCACAAAAATAGTACACACTTAAAACAACACTATAACATCACCACTCTTTTGTTGATAAAAAAAAAATATTTACTTTTATGAAGAAACAACCAAATGAAGCCAAACTAATGAGGTTTGTATAACAGAGAGCATTCATTACATTACAAAACAACAAATGAAAGCTTCGTCTTTATTGTTACAAGACTCAGTCATGTAAGTTATCACCTATCAAACTCTTAATTTTCTCTTAGTTATTAATCAAATACAAATCGCAGAACGATTTGATGAATTAAAAGACGTTGTTTTTAATGTAAAAATTAATAAACGCGTGTAATTTTAGAGTTTAAATGTTAGACTGATCTTGCGAAATAGACTATAATAAGCGCGGGGTCGAAACCCACCGATATCAACAAAATCTCAACAATAATAAACAAAAACACGTTAATCTTAGAAAACATATTTCTGAATTTTATACATAACATATTATGTAAATGTATGTGTTTTTCATTAAATAAAGACGCTATTCAAATGGGTTTGGATAAATTCTCCTGAGTCATTCACACAGGCCGTGACTCAACCGATCGCTAAAAGGCCTTTAAAATACACGTAAACTCTTTATTGTTTCACGGATTTAATAATATAAAAACTACCCCACTTCACCGGCTTAATTCCTGTTTATATAAAGCGAGAAATCTCACCTCTTGCAGTTGTCGAAACTGAAACCACCGGGGTAATACTTGCACACTGAGACGGTCGCCATGATTCTGCGGTCCCGTTTCCGGGAAGCGCGAGTCTAGCTTCCCTCTGTGTTACACGCTTGAGCTTCCGCGCCCCACCTCATTTCTAGACCTATGCTTTCTATAGCATAAGCGCGGTAGGAACCTATAGAGCAGGAATATATATCATGTAACACGTGCTTCTGCCCCACGCTCTCGCCATATCGTTCAGATTCAGGTTCTAGAAACAGCCGACATCAGCGTTTACATTCCCAAAATCACCATGAAACGTTATAGTTATTGTAATATAACCACCGTTACTGTACTATATGGACCTGGTTTTTGACATTTATTTAAAGTAAATGTAATGTGTGTGTGTGTGTGTGTGTATATGTATGTATGTATATATATATATATATATATATATATATATATATATATATATATATATATATATATATATATATATACTGTATATATAATTTAATTTCATAGAGAGAGAGAGAAGCTTTAAGAGACCTAGGACAAAAGCATTTTTACAGAACTGCCTAAAACTTTTAAAAGTAGGCTACTTTAGCTTTGCAGGTTTCTTGAAGCATCTTGGAGACCTTGCCGCAGTTCTTCTGTATTTAGTCTGTTGTTCTGTTTCTTCAAGTCATTCCAGATCCAGACCAGATCAGATCTCTGTGTGGTTGTTGTCAGACTCGTTGTGCAAACAAAATTCTTACTGCTCACTGGATTATTACAATTTATGGCAAAATGAATGTTTGGAAATGTAAACTGATATTTCCTACTGACACACTACAGCAAAAGTTAGAAATAACTGGCTTAAAACAATTTTTAGCTGGAGAAAATACTAGTGTGCTAATAATTTTGGCTACCACTGTATAATACAAAGATATTTTGTATTCAAAACATGAAAACATCCAACAAAATTCCAACACCAACAAACATTGAGTTTAACGTTTTATCCACTATATTCAGAAATATTACGATAATTACCCATAACAGGAATGATCCGTTAAACTGTTTTTAGGATTGATGAGTGTATAACACTTAGTGTTCAGTTCTACACGTGTCCTCTAGAAGGCAGTATACACTCAGATCTAAGTATGCCAAGTGGAGCAGTGTAAGGAAGAGTCAAACTTTTCCATACTGCACATCTCCCTGATTATACTGGAGATTTGAGGATGGTGTATGTAGTCTTTCTCTTGAGCTATGCATTGCCAGTTTTGTCATCTTACTCTTTCCTGAACACAAAATACAGTTACAAGTGGCTTTGTTAATAACTTAGATTTCCGTATGCTGTATGACTTGATGCCTATAGTTATTCTCCAGCCATTAGATGAGACTTCACTAAATGTTTAAAAACATTAAATACTTCCCTTTGAAAGAGAATTGAATACAATAAAGAGAAATAAGCACAAAAGACTCCATCAATCTAAACGCGCTCTTCTCATCCACTCGAAACGAGACGAAACAAAGACTAGCTCAAATAGTCCAGCAAACTGCAGAGACTGCGTGTGTGATCGAAGAAAAAAACAGATGACAGCTTTCCTTTCATTAGTTTTTTTCACCACACATTCTCCTTTTTATTCCAATTCCGTCTGAAAGGATACTTTGAATCATAATCATGTTTTGCATTTTTAGTGCTCTGAAAGAATGTGTGTGAATGCATGTGTTTGTGTGTGTCAGAACTGGTCAGTGAGGACATACTTTTACATGGTTGTCATGGAGACAGTATTCAGTGGGAGGATTCAGGTGTAAGGTGTGCTATCTCACACTGAGCTTCCTCACTATTATACAGAGCTCTGCTAAATGCTCTGTGCATTAATGATAGAGTCATACTACAAGATTTGGTATATTTTTTTTATTTATTTTTTTTAAATCTTATGTTTTAATCAGACAAAAATAGTATTTTATCTATTAAGGAAAGCATATTGCAATCTTACACAATTATTTTGTGCACCCTATGTTTCAGTTTGCTGAATGTCTCTTAAAGAAATAGTTCACCCCAAAAAATTTCACCCATGAAAATGTGTTCACTCTCAGGCCATCCAATATGTAGATGAGTTTGTTTCTTCATCAGAACAGGTTTGGAGAAATTTAGTACATCACTTGCTCACCAGTGGATCCTCTGCAGTGAATGGGTGCCGTCAGAATGAGAGTCCAAACAGCTGATAAAAACATCATAATAATCCACAAGTAATCAACACGACTCCAGTCCATCAATTAAGATCTTCTGAAGGGAAAAGCTGCATGTTTGTAAGAAACCAATCCATCATTAAAGCAATTTAACTTTAAATTATTGTTTGCTTGTTTGTTTTACAATCGTGCAAGTTTTTCACTTCACAAGATGTTAATGGACGGTTGTCATATGGATTACTGGTGGATTATTGTGATTGTGGCATTTTTTTATCAGCTGTTTGGACTCTCATTCTGACGGCACCCATTCACTAAAGAGGACCCATTGGAGAGCAAGTGATGCAACAATATAGTTTTTAAAGCAAGTGAGTCTTGAGTTCAAAATTATTAATAAATATCTTATTAATAATAAAAAACAATAGAAAAAAAACTATTGGGTTTTTGTCAAGAGAACCAGGGTGATGCTAACTTCAGCTCCCTACAAAAATGCATCATCCCAGCCTCTATTTACTGGCACAAACTCTACAGCCCCCTTGAGTACTGAGGATTTTTACCACTACAGTAATACAAGAACACACTTGCAATACATAGATTTCTGGCTAACTCTCTCTATTTCTTTTTCCTTTTCTACAGTAAATCAGAATTAATGAGCAGTTCTGGGGCAGATGTAAGAGTCCGATCACTAATTAAACAACACAGGAAATTACTCTTCATGAGAAAACACTTGCATGTGAGCGTGTGGAAGATTTATAGACAGGGATGATGGGTAAACAAAGTCTAACCTCTCTCTGACCCGTCCTCCTGGCAGAACATGAAAAACATACACATCAGACAAAAAACACACTTAGCCAAATATTGTCTATATATATTTCTATTGCAGTATATCCACAAATATGTATTTTATGATGAAACAAACACATATTCTCAGTAATGCGCATGTTATGCACTTCATAAATACACGTTAGATTCTTCACACAAAGCACACCAGAGGAAGACCTTTCTTCCTCACGAATGTGATAAGTGTCACTCCCACAAGGATCCACAGGATGTGTGGGACAAACTACACACACACACACACAGGTTTAATATAGTGTCTTCAGACAATGAAAGCAGTGTTAGGAACAGGCCTTATCAGTTCAGGCAGAGAGCAGAAAAAGCTTGTGTACACCTACAGATTTAAGACACTCGACTCATCCTATACTTACATTTCAAAAAACAAATATACATACAAAAAAATATTTTAACAGTGTAACTAATATCTGCTGTGCCAGGCACACCATTTGGGATTACAAAGACATTGATGTGTTGCCTGTATGCCACACACACTCAAGCGCTACACTTCAAGTAACATGTCTATTTAACTGTTCTTTTATCCATTCTGCCATATAGTGATTGTTTAGAAAGAATTTTAAGAATCACTTTTTTTTAGAAGTCGTTCTAATTCTATGAGAATAGAGTAGTTCACACAAAGTCTCAATTATAACAATAACGGCATATGAACGATGTCGTGGAGAACGATTTGTTACCAGATAAAAACACTGACACCCAATCAGAATCCACTTGACTTTAAAAAACTCAAAGCGGCAGACTACAAAACTGTATCGATTTGCATTTCGCACATGAAGTGTTTATCAAAGCAGTGTTTTCAAAGCAAAAAATGGTTTAGGTTAGTTTAGGTTTTGGTTTTAAGTAAATTAAATGGCATTTACGCTTAACTAGAATATGTGTTTACTGGTGAGATGGTAACCAGGACACTGGGAAAGCGGTTATTAAGTTGTTGAGCTGTCCTGGGTCATTTTGATCTCTCAGTTTCCACAAGGATGATGGGTAATCTGATCATATGATGTAATCGCAGCAAACACTGATTTGTAATGGAGCATATACAAAAAACATCTATGGACATTAGCTTAGTCACTAAGCAATTTAGCACTGGTTATCATGACAGTTCTTCATACACTGACTGAGCCTTAGTGTATGAAGAATTGTCATGATAACCACTGCTAAATCCAAACCCTATCCTGAACTCTAACCCAAACAAATCTATAAGCCACAGGTTTCACTGGGATCCCGGAGGTGATTCTCAAATGTGTGTGTGCCTGTTTGAAAGAAACAAAAACTGGAGAAACTGACGGGATGAGCTCAAATGCTCCGGTATCAAACAGTTTGATCAGATGCAAACGGTTGTCATGGTAACCTGTGCCAGGCAGGTGGCACGGAGCGGACAAGGCCATTAAGTTTTTGATGTAACTTAGGACAACCGCAGGTGGGCACTCTCTGATCAGATAGCTAAATACACCCAAGGTTAATGCTGACACACACACACACACACACACACACACACAACTGCCACATGGATGCTGGTGTATTTAAATTTATAGTCAGTCAAATCTGACAAGCAGCTCAGATGTTCAAAGACAGTCAAGCCACATTTTACTGACAATGAAGGGAATGTCTGCAACATCTTGAAAATTACATCAACATCTAAAAGTTGTGAATTAAAATAAGAACACAGTCCACAGCTGTCTCTTTATTTTACTGTCATTAAAAGAGTTAGTTAGCACCATTAAAGTATGGGTGTCATATTGATTATCAACCTGTATTTGATATTTTTATGTGTGAATATTGGATATTTAATTTACATTCTAATTTCCTCTATTTTTGTATTTATGTGAACTAATTAACACTAAAATTCATCTTTAAAAACTCTAATAATTTAGTAACATAATCTTTAGCCAACAAATATCAAGATGAAAATGTGTTTCCTATACTGTACATAATAATGATATGATGCCTAACTTAACTTGTAGCATTTTAAATTATAGATTTTAGCTCTCAGTGTTTATTTTAAATTTATGTAGAACCGAGATTTGGGCATGCAATTTCATAAGAGGGGTACAAAATATGAAGAAGAAAAAAAATGTCACTGAAGCAAGAATATTACAGTTAAATAAAATAATAATTAATAATGCGAATAAGAATAATAAACTAAAACAATGCTTGAAAAAAACAATAACTGAAATAAAATATTTAAAAACAAATCTTAATTCATCTAGCTGCCAAGGAAACATTTTCAATAAGTTAGCTTGATGTTTTAAAATAACTAAAACTAAAGCTAAAACAAAAATTAATAAAAAAAAGGATCAACAAAAACACAACACTGAAATTTAAATATAAAAACTAATTCAAACTAATAATAAAAATTACTTTTACTAATTGCTCATTAATCTTTGTTTTACTTTTTTCATTTTTAAATCCAAATGTAGAAAATATTAGTCAATTCGATTTATATATATATATATATATATAGTTTTTATAATATAGTTCAATCAAGTTTGATTTTTGGCCCTCTGCAGTAAAACATTTAAGCAAAAAAACAGTATATCATTTTAATATCTGCAATTTGTTCACTTATCAGCTATAACACACAAATAATTATTGACTTATTTATATTTTATATTTCATTTGGAACAACATGAGGGTCAGTACATAATTTGAACATTTAAACATGAACGTTTCTGACATCACTTCCAGCCTAGGTCACGGGATGTGACATCATTGGTTCTGACAACGAAAAAGAACTATCTATAAAAAGGACAGAGATGTGATATACAGGAGGATGTTAGCAGAGGTATCTTGCTGTTTGTGTGTGTCCTTTCTGAGGGTGAAGGTTTTTGGGTCTTCTGGAAAGCATCCGTGTGAAAAAGGTGGTATGAGGTCTTTCATGTCAAATGACCAATTAATGGAGCTGAAGAGGCCCTTAAGTGTGTCGTGTTTGCACACACCCTCCCTCAAACACACATACACTCTCAAACATCCACACACTGGCTGAAAAGACCCATTTTATGGCTCTCTAACACATCAGCCACTCACACACCTGTTCCCACGTCCACTCTCTCACACAGACACACGCTGCCCTGGCACTAAACCAGAAGCTCTCACGTTAATTGTGTCCTGACTTTCAGTCCGGCTCTCTCAGGTGCAGTACTGAACCCTCTCAGACACTCATGCACATACACAACCATGCACACACACACACAGCTCTTTGAAGATCTGTGAAAAGAAAAATGATTTTTTTTTCCATTTTAATTTTGCACTTTCAAAAGACCCAGCTGTGCTCTCCCGCTCTCCCCCTTTTCTCGATTTTCTTCCTCTCCTTGCAAAGGCTCTGTGTTAGATTGTAGTGCAGTATAAAGGAAAGAAATTCATTTGTATTGACTTGGATGTTTATTCACATATTTTTATTCATTTTTGTTTTACTTAATATTATTTACATTTAAATATCATAGAATCTGTAAAGTCAATAAGAAAACTGTTTTGTTATTTATTCTTGTTTTACTTATTTGTATATTCACAAGTTTCAGGAAAATTATTGTTGTTTTATTTTTGTACTCTTGATTATTTTTCATTCAATTTATTTTTCATGTTATTTCATAAATGTAATTTTAGAAATATGGTGCATTTGCTAATTTTTAAAATGTATTTTCCTTTCAATTAAATGATTATTATTATTTTTTTTGGTATATTTAAATGTTTCTGGAAAATGAAGGATTTGTACATTATTTTATGTTTTATAATATGTTGTTTTATTTTTGTGTTCTCTCTCTCTCTCTATCTATTTTGCACTGCATGAAATAATTTGGTTTTAATTTTTAGAATAGATGCTGTAGCCTACTTCTGCTAATGTTTTCTTTATAAAAAGAATGTGGACAGTTAAGTCACTCAAAAAAAAAAAATCACATCACAAAAAAAAAAAAAAAAAACTAACCACCATTAATAAAAAAGAAGAAAAAAAACAACATAAGCTCAGTTTTCAGGCAAAACTTTACAGAAAATGCTTTGATGGCTTTAAATGATCATTTAAATGGTAAATATGTTTAAAATGCTATTGCTTTATAGTGTTATCTAATGCAAACTACTGTAAGTACTGTTGGTTTACAGAACCTTGAAATATCAGTTCCAAAATCATTCTGTTGGTAAACTGACTTGTAAAGCCAAAGTTTTGCAGGGTTGCCAGGTTTTCACAACAAAACCTGCCCAATTGCTGCTCAAAACTAGCCCAAAACTAGCCCAATTATCGGGGGGGGGGGGGCTCCCCCGATAAAAATCGTGTTCTGGTGGATAAAATACACGTTTTTTGGTGGGATTCCCCTAGTAAAATTCGCATTTTAGGGGCTAAATATCACGTTATTTGTGTCGCTTCAACCAGTGGACATGAAAAACAACCCGCCGCAACAGTGTTAAAGTAACTTAGCCCAATTCCGTGAAATGGGCGGGTTGCTTTACGGCAACAAGTACATGCGTACAGCTACCCACTGTAAGCTAATTACGACAGTGATACTGTATATTAACAAAAGTGAATTTCTCAGTTATCTCTGGGGGCTCCAAAGTTGTAAAAATAGCCTACACAAAACTAATCTGAAATGATGGTTTGCGAATCATTAATCAGATCGAGACTTCGGAGCGCAGATTGTCAATCATTTGATTTAGATCAGAACTTCAGAGCGGGTTCGTGAATCTTTTGATTCAGATCAGATATTTGGAGCAGATTCACAAATCATTTCGCGAATTGAATGATTCATAATCTACACTCCGAAGTCCCAATCTGAAACTTCAGAGCAGGTACTTATTTCTTTTTTTTTTTCTTTTCTTTTTTTTTTTATTTAACAGTACAAAAGATCAAACCATTACGGTAATACAGTTATAAAAAGAAAACAGAAAAAGAACGAAAGAGAAAACATACAAATTAAATCCCTTGAGGAAATTAACCTTATTGTTAAAAGTCCGTGCCCTGACATAGACTACGTTACCCATAATGCATGTGTTCATAGGTAGTTCTGCTCGCTCGTGTTGTGCTAGGCGCTTTCACTTTCGTGTGGTCCAGGGCCATGAGAGCAGTATTCACGGTGCAGAGAATTGCCATCCTCTGTTAATCCTGCGCTAGTCTAGTGTGTAGAAGTGCTGTGTGCGTTCTTAAGATATAACCACACACCCACACACAACCACACCTATTTTGTCATATTAATACCTGCAAACCTTCATCATCTCCATGTACCTGACTCCTCCTCAATAAATTCTCAAACTGTACCATTGGATTTGCCTATTCCTTCTGACCGAGGAAGACTCAGTTGACGAACAATCCAAAAACAGCTGCTGACGCACAAAGTCTTTTACAAGTGGTCCTTCGAGCCGGATGTTTATTGGCTGAGTCAACAAGATGGCAACTCCACAAGATGAAGTTCCTCAGGAGAAGAGTCCGAAGCATAGTTCCCGTCCAAGAAGGAATAGAAAGCTTCCAGGACATCTGGAGGAGTATGAGCACGACCTACCTAATCCAGAGGAGACAGAGTCTTCAAGCAGCAGCAGTTCAGAGGAATCTGATGAGAAGAAGAAGAAGGAGATGAAAAAAATGGAAGAGAATGGAGGCAGCTTGGGGCAGTGTACTGAAAACGATGAATGAGATGCAAATCACTATGAAGGAGACCAGTGGTGCATTAACCAAGCGTGTGGAACAACTGGAGCGTGTATGCAATTCATGCAGTCCTCTCCCTACTCAGAGTGATGCTCAACAGCAAGATAGAGCTGCTTCGCTTCCTGCTCTACTTCAAACACCACAGCATAGCAGTGTGGCCATGAGCAGCATTCATACTACTGATCAGCTACACGTCCTGGCACCAGCAGAGAGGCAGGACATTAGAACGCCCGTGAACCTGTTAAGGCCAGTAAGAACCTATTGCATCTTTACCACTGCAAAATGCAAATCCCATTCTCCATTCAGCACCAAAATCAGCTTCACTACCTTTAAGCCCTACTGTTCAACCTACTTCAAATACTCAGACAGTGCCGCTGTCCCCTAACTCTGTAGCTCAACCTGCACAGCAGCCAGGCGCAGTGCTAGTACCTCAATCTGTGCTTCAGCAACCACCAGTGACACCGCCAGTGCTGCAGCCCAGGGTGAATACTGCATTTCAGCCCGCAGGTCAGTTGGCCCCTTGGCCCGCGCCACAGCCTGTTCCCCAGCTGAGAATCCCTGTGGCCCATCCAGTGATTCAGCCGGCTCCACAACCTGTCAATCAAGTAGCCCAATCAGTACAGTTCGGGAGGCTTGAACCACGTCAGGCTGAGCCCCTATACAGGTACCAACACCCGCAGCCTCCAGGCAGCTCCATCCAGGTACTCTCTGCACGATCTCATGACTTCCCTGCAGTCTCAGTGTCACAGTATCAGCCACCACCGGGGATATCAGCGCCGCAGACTTATAGCCAGCTTTATGCCGCTCCACCTACTGATTCAGCCCGCTACTACTCTGCTGCTTATCCATCAGTCTCTGCCTACCCTTCACTGCCTGCTGCATATACTGCACAAGACACAGTACCTCCTGCAGCTGAAGCCACCCAGCCAAACCTGATGGAGATGATCTTAGCATCCTCATATGGCATCCCGAAGCCTAGACTGGTGACATTCAAATCAGGCAGAGAGTGTGACTTTGTATTACTGAAGAAAGGACTGGACAGCCTCCTTGGGCCACATGCTCATCTCACAGAGGAGTATAAATATCACATCCTGATTGATCAGTTAGAACATCCATGTGCGTTACAAGTGGCCAGACGCTATATTCACGACCGCACTCCCTACACTAGTGCAATGAGAGCTTTGGAGCAGAGATATGGGCAACCCAGACAATTAGTCCAGAGTGAACTGAGTGCTATACTTAATTGCTCTCCTATTAAGCCAGGTGATCCTCAAGCCTTTGAAGATTTCTCCCTGGCGGTGTCTAGCCTAGTGGGCCTCCTCAGTACTATGGACGATGTAGCAGCTAGTGAGCTCCAGTGTGGTTCACACGTAGACAGGTTACTCACTAAGCTTCCGCCTAGCTACAGAGACAGTTTCATCGAGCACTGCATCACACGTGGTATCATACGCACTGGCAGCAGTTCCACCTATAATATGTACGACTTCTCAGGGTGGCTCGAGCGCAAGTCCCAAGTTTTACAGTTATCACGGCAAGCCATTCAGCCACAGCCCTCAGACAGACCACGCCCAGAGAGGGGCAACAACAGAGCCTCTGCAGGGTCCAGGGTACAGAGTAAGTCTACATCCATCTATTATGGCTCAGATCCTGCTCAAAAACACAGCCGAGGATAGACACTAAGGCCCATATTACTAATCCTTCTCCCTCCTCTAAGAAGAAGCAGTTTAAGCCATACTGCCCATACTGCGAAGGGACAGAGCATTACCTCAGTGGCTGTGTAGAATTTAAGAAGCTAGACCTCAAAGCTGTAGCTTCTTGGATAAAGGAAAAATCCAAATGTTGGCGCTGCGGCCGTAAACATACCCCCGAGCAGTGCACTCTTAAGAAGATGTGCAGCACCTGTGGAGAACAGCACTTATTAGTGCTTCATGACCTAGCTGAAGCGAAGAGGAGGGACCCGAATATCCTAACAGTGAGCACTAGCCGAGTGTTTTTTGGCTCCTATCAGTCACTCTAGCCGTGTAATGCTTAAGGTTGTACCCATCCAGTTACACCATCAAAGTAAATCTCTGGACACATATGCTCTTCTTGATGATGGCTCAGAGAAAACCATTATACTCCCCTGCTGCTGTCAAGTTGTTAGGCTTAATCCAGGAGGAGGAAACTCTATCTCTGCGTACTATTCGTCAAGATGTGATCCATATTAAAGGAGGATATGTCTCTTTCCAGGTGTCCCCAAAGGCCAAGCCGAAAATACGTTACAAGATAACACGTGCCTTTACCGCCTAACAGCTCAGCCTAGCTGAACAGTCATGCCCAGTGGAGCTTTTAAAGGAGAAGTATCATCACCTACAGCGAGTGCAGCTTGAAGGGTTCAATCAGATACAGCCACTTGTGTTAATCGGCTCTGACAATGCTCACCTCATAACTCCTGTTCGTTCTATCCTGCGAGGTTCTGCCCAAGGACCTGTCGCCGTCTGCACCAAGCTCGGATGGGCCATCCAGGGTCCGAGCTGCAGTATGCCTACACAGCAGACGGAGGCGCACTGCCTGAACATATCATGCCTTTCTCCTGCCATTGCCCTTCAACAGGATGTACAGCGTCTATGGCAACTAGATGCTCCCCTCTATAGACCTGGGAAGGAGGTCACCCGCTCAAAGGAGGACAGAGAAGCCATTGCCATGTTAGAGGCCAAGACCATCAGAGTACCTGTGGATGGTGTAGAGCGATACGCCACCCCCCTGCTCAGGAAGAAGGACTTCCCACAGATGCATGTCACCTCTGAAGTAGTTAAAGGCCTTCTGAGGTCCACTGAGCGTAAGTTAGCTAGGAATCCTGACCTGGCACTCAAATACAACCAGGAGATCAAGAGGTTGATAGATTCTGGATATGTGGTAAAGCTGACTCCCGAAGAGATTCATAGCTCTGCTGAATCTTGGTATGTACCACACCACATTGTACATCATAACAACAAAGCTCGGGTAGTCTTTAACTGCTCCTTTGAGTTCCAGGGGACCGTTCTTAACCACTACCTCCTGCCAGGACCCCCCCTTGGGCCTACACTGCTGGGTGTCCTCCTGCGTTTCCGCCAGTATCCCTGTAGCAGTGAGCAGAGATATAAAGGCCATGTTTCACCAGATCCGCCTGCTCCCTGAAGACTGCCCCCTGCTGCGGTTCTTATGGAGAGACTGTGAAACTGAGAGGCTGCCAGATGTATATGAGTGGAGAGTCCTGCCCTTTGGGACAACGTGTAGTCCCTGCTGTGCTACCTTTGCCCTTCAGAGCCATGTAAGGGAGCACAGGGATACCTATAAAGACATCTACGACTCTGTCCCACACAGCTTTCTACGTGGACAACTGCCTGCAGTCCTTTTTTGACCCACAAGAGGCCAAACTGCTCATTGACAGAATGAGAGAGCTGCTTATTCAAGGTGGATTTGAGATACGCCAGTGGGCCAGCAACATGCCTGAGGTGGTCGCTCATCTGCCAGGTACGGCCAGATCAGATAGCTGTGAACTGTGGCTAAACCTTAAAAGCCTTGATCCTCAGGAGTCAACACTGGGTCTCAGTTGGCACTGCACTACTGATGTTCTGGGATACAAGCACCGCCCTGTAACCTACACAACTGTGACGCTGCGCGCAATGTTTACAAAGTACTGGCCAGTCAGTATGACCCATTGGGTTATATCTGCCCCCTACACTACAAGAGCAAAACTCA
The DNA here is from genome assembly GCF_018340385.1 of Cyprinus carpio. Classification (NCBI taxonomy): domain Eukaryota; kingdom Metazoa; phylum Chordata; class Actinopteri; order Cypriniformes; family Cyprinidae; genus Cyprinus; species Cyprinus carpio. Next base: position 5,461,528 of record NC_056617.1, on the reverse strand, counting down.
TTGTGCAGGCCCTGTGGAGCACAGATAGAGGATGGGATGAGCCCATAGAAGGAAACCTGCTTCAGTCCCTGGCTCGAATGGGAAAAGGAATTGTCTTATCTCCAGTATATCACCATCCCCCGATGTTACGCTCCTCTTCACAACAGCAATAGTACGACATATGAGGCTCACATCTTCTGTGACGCCTCAGAGAAGGCGTATGGAGCTGTGGCCTATCTCAGAGTCATAGAGCAGCAGGCTCACATCTACACCTCATTTATCATGGCACGCTCCAGAGTAGCGCCCCGCAAGCAGGTGTCGATACCCCCGACTGGAGTTGTGTGCTGCGCACACTGGAGCCCAACTGACCAAGGTACTCCAAACTGAGCTCTCACTACCCCTTCACTCAGTCTATCTGTGGACAGATTCCACTACAGTGCTTCAGTGGATTCAGTCCAGCTCCTGCAGGTACAAAGTTTTTGTGGGGACTCGGATCTGTGAGATACAGGAGCTGACCTCTCCGGAACAGTGGGGGTATGTGAACTCTGATGATAACCCAGCCGATGACATCACAAGAGGGAGATCACTGTCAGAGCTCACGGTCTCCAGCCGATGGTCGCAGGGCCCACACTTTCTCACACAGACTCCTGACACCTGGCCGAAGCCCCCGACAGAGTTCTCAGAATGTGGCAGTGAAGAACTCAGAAAGACCGCCTTCTGTGGACTTACAAATGTGTCACCAAGTCTGCCAGATCCAGCACAGTACACATCTTTAGATGATTTGATTCTGGCCACCCACCAATCCCTGCAGGGGGCGGCTACCACCTCCTACACTGCAAGTGAGCGCCTGGAGGCAGAGACCCAGCTGCTTCAATCTGCGCAGAAGGACAGCTTCACAGAGGAGGTCCAAGCCTTACAAGCAGGTAACTCTGTTCGCCCAAGCAGTCGTCTCAGTGCCCTTTCCCCAGAGTATGACAGCCTCAGTGGATTAGTCAGAGTGGGAGGCCGTCTGCGTCAAGCTACAGACATAGACCCTGACAGCATCCACCCAATTGTGTTATCACCCGATCACCCTCTGACTCAACTCATTATAAAGCACTATGATGTTCAGCTGTTTCATCCTGGTGCAGAGAGACTCTATGAAGAGTTACGCCGCACCTACTGGATCCTCAGAGGTCGCCAGGCCATTAAGAAACATCAGTACCGGTGTGTGGACTGCAGGAGATGGCGCGCCTCACCCTCTACACCAAAGATGGCCGACCTTCCTTCATCTCGGCTGAGACTATACAAACCACCCTTCTGGTCTACAGGCATGGACTGTTTTGGACCATACCTGATTAAGATTGGGCGTAGGAGAGAGAAACGCTGGGGAATCATCTACAAATGCCTCACCACTAGATGCACCCACTTAGAACTCATCTCTAGCCTTGATACTGACTCTTTCTTAATGTCATTACGCAGGTTTATTGCACGCCGGGGGAAGCCATATGAGCTGTGGTCCGACCGGGGTACCAATTTCAGGGGCGGCCATAAAGAACTACAGAGCGCTTTTGAGAGCATGGCACCGAAGCTGCAGCAGCAACTGGCTAAGCAGACTATCCACTTCCACTTCAACCCACCATACTCTCCTCAATTCGGGGGAGCTTGGGAGAGGGAAATCCGATCCGTTAAGTCAGCCCTGCAAGGCATCCTGAAAGACCAAGTTGTGGCAGAGGAAGTGCTCCTAACAGCTCTCATAGAAGTTGAAGGACTCCTTAAGTCTAAACCACTCGGATATGCCTCCTCTGATGTGGCTGATCCGGACCCCATCACGCCGAACCTGCTGCTCATGGGGCGGCGCGACGCTGCATTACCACAGGCAGTATACGGCCCTCATGATGCCCTTTCCAACAGAAGATGGAAACACAGCCAGGTGATCAGTGATCATTTCTGGAAACGCTTTGTCCAGAACTACCTTCCAGGGCTTCAGCTGAGACATAAATGGAGGAAATCCACTGATAATGCTACTGTGGGACAAATTGTGATGATCATTGACTCCAACCTTCCCAGAGGGCTTTGGCTTGTTGGGACCATCACCAAGATTTTCCCAGGGACAGATGGTGTTGTTCGAGCTGCGGAGGTGAAGGTTAAAGACCTTGTAGTGTAGGCGCCCGGTAACCAAACTGGTGGAACTCCCTGAAATGCCTGAGGATTTAAATGGCACATCTTCAAACTAGTTGACTTTTGAATGAGTGTATTTGCCAGGCAAATACAGGGGCGGCTGTTAAAAGTCCGTGCCCTGACATAGACTACGTTACCCATAATGCATGTGTTCATAGGTAGTTCTGCTCGCTCATGTTGTGCTAGGCGCTTTCACTTTCGTGTGGTCCAGGGCCATGAGAGCAGTATTCACGGTGCAGAGAATTGCCATCCTCTGTTAATCCTGCGCTAGTGTGTAGAAGTGCTGTGTGCGTTCTTAAGATATAACCACACACCCACACACAACCACACCTATTTTGTCATATTAATACCTGCAAACCTTCATCATCTCCATGTACCTGACTCCTCCTCAATAAATTCTCAAACTGCACCATTGGATTTGCCTATTCCTTCTGACCGAGGAAGACTCAGTTGACGAACAATCCAAAATCAGCTGCTGACGCACACAGTCTTTTACACTTATTTTTATTACAGTAAAAAAAAAACCTTTTTTTGTAGTTTAGCCTACCATGATTAAACTATGGTTAGTGTAGCAAAACTATGGTTTAACTCTATAGTAACCTAACCTTTTTCACTGTAAGAATTGGATGAATATAAAGACTTTGGATAGTTTCCATGTACTTGTTTAGATCAACTCTGAATAAAGAAAAGAAAGGTTTAGAGCCAGATTTTTTGTATGTGAAATTTAGCTAGCAGAAAACACAAATTAATTTATATTTTCCTATAGCTTATTCTCTTTCAACATCATTAAAACTAAGATAAGACTGGATTAACATTAAAAATAAATCTGACCAAAATTCCTCTGTGAGTACATTGCCAAAACAAGTGAATGACATCTTCCTCAGAAGAGTGGCAAAAACAGCAACTCACTTCGATGTCTGACATAATTGCATCTAAGCTTTTTTGTGAAATTAGGAATAATTCATTAATCTGTTGCTTGTCTTCTTCGTATTTAAAGAGAGAACTAGTTTCCAAAGTCACACATCGCTTGTTATGATTTTCAAGAATTTAGTAGGGACGCTATGACATGTCCCAACCAATATCCAGCGACTTCTAAATTATCCCAAGCAATAATTTTGATCAAACAATTAAATGTCCCCACCAATGGCAAAATCAAACCCACGCCCTGGGAAACTAATATCTGCTGGTTTAAATAATTTGTATTTATTCATTTGAAACAATACAGTTAAGCACATTCATAACAAAAGTCATTAACACAAACATGTCACATGAAAGAGAACTTGACCAATCAGACACTCCACTATACAAAAATGAAACATGCTGAGATATCATAATCAGCTTGGCCTAAGCTTGAGAGGGGCTTAATATATTGAGATGACATTTCATAACAGTCGCGCACACACAAACACTCACTTACATACTCACACATTAGAACGCATAGAGACACAAACACATCTGAATAGTTATTTATGCCCATTGATTCTCTCAGCGTCACAGGATCAACAGTGTTAGTGTTAAGGCAGAATTGCAAGTCCTAATTTACCTCCCCTTTCCTCAGCATATGCACACACACATTCAGCTCTTTTTAAATGTACAATCTTCTGGTGTTTAAGTGTGCATTGTCTGATAAATACAGGAATAAAAACCTAGTGTGCTGCCTTGAGATTACATTTCATAAGAAGCGTATATGATGCTGTCTATGTAGGCAGCTCACTAGGTTAGAGCTATTATGGGTGTGCTTTGTGTTGAATGAGGCCTTCCCTCTTTCTTTCTCCCTCTCGCTTTCCATCTTAAAAAGGGAATGTTAATGAAGGTTGCTTAGCTCGTTTACTGGCCTCTCTTGAGGAAATCATTAGATTTCAACTTATCATTTCAACTGTGCTTTAATTTGTAATTATTGAAATACCTCACTTGTCATGACAGACATGTTGCAGCTTTCTGTCTAAGTGGGCGGTTCTTGGCTGTGACTGTGTCTCACCTTATCTTTTGATTACTGGAATAAGTGCTTTTTGGTGTGTGTGTGCGTGTGTGTTTAGAGGGAAGGCACAATCTGTTGCTTTTTTTAAATAGAGTGCTGAAGGGATGACATATTTTTGTAGGCCAAATCCTGGAAACAAGTATTTAACGTAGCATTTCCGGTTCCATCGTTCTAAAGTCAGTGGGTTTTAAACTGGGTTTTCTTGGGTATTGAACACAAGCACAATATATTTTCATGTTTTATTCTACAACATTAAATACCCTTTTGATTGAAAAAGTTGCAAGCTAACTAGGTTATTTGCCAAATGAGACTACAGAGATTGTTCAGGACATTCAAGGTCATCACATCAAATAAGTTAACTCATCTACTCACTAGCCACTTTCACAGCCTCACTGTGTTTGTAATTGCACTCTTGCAAAGTATTCTAACTTTCAAGGAAAATGTTTTATAAATAAGGACTGAAAGAGCTGAAGTCATGCGACCGTGCTGTAGCTTGTGTTTAGACTGCGTTTAGCTTTTACTTCAAGCTTCAAACTGTTGTTCATTTGTGAACAAAATGTATAAGAATCACAGAGCTTATTTTCTGCAAAAACCAATAGAAAAATTGTATTGGATTTTTGTCAAAGAAACCAGGGTGATGCTGACTTCTTGTATGGCCTACAAAAATACGTCATCACCGCAGCACAGTCAATAACACTGACATCTCCCCTCTTTCCTTTCAGAAACACAGTGGCATGGTTGATGAGGTTTTCTGTGTGCGAAAGACGACTGCTGCAAAACATCTAGTCAATAACAGTGTCATCTGCAAAGGAATCAGGGCTGTAAATGTGTGTGTGTGTGTCAGATGCAGGTTCTCTTGGCATGCAGCATTTCTATGAGGAGGTTGTTGCACGGCACCTCTCCGCTCAGGTGTTTGTAGCACAGGTAGTCTTCAGCTTGTGTGCTAAGTGCTCTGAGCTCAGGAAGGCGCAGCAGAATCTGGCTAAACCTGTCCGGGAATTGCGGATATGCACACAGTGTGTACTCCAACAGCGCGGCGTTCACCTGCTCGTACACGCTCTCCACGTAAGGCTGGTTTTCCAACAGCTTCACATCTGCAGTTAGAGAGAGCAGGGCAGCCAAATAAGTTAACTCATCTACTCACTCACCACTTTTCACAGCCTCACTGTGTTTGTAATTTGCACTCTTGCAAAGTATTCTTAAACTTTCAAGAGAAAATGTGTTTTGTTTTATAAATATCGGACTGAAAGAGCTGAAGTCATGCGACCGGGGGGCCCCTGGTGCTGTAGCTTGTGTTTAGACTTTGGCGTTAGCGTTTTACTTTTCAAGCTTCAAACTGTGTGTTCATTTGTGAACAAAATTTGCTAAGAAGTCACAGAGCTTAATTTTCTGCAAAAACCAATAGAAAAATTGTAGTTGGATTTTTGTTGTCAAAGAAACCAGGGTGATGCTGACTTCTTGTATGGCCTACAAAAATACGTCATCACACCGCAGCACAGTCAATAACACTGACATCTCCCCTCTTTCCTTTCAGAAACACAGTGGCATGGTTGATGAGGTTTTCTGTGTGCGAAAGACGACTGCTGCAAAACGTCTAGGGTCAATAACATGGGTCATCTGCAAAGGAATCAGGGCTGTAAATGTGTGTGTGTGTGTCAGATGCAGGTTCTCTTGGCATGCAGCATTTCTATGAGGAGGTTGTTGCACGGCACCTCTCCGCTCAGGTGTTTGTAGCACAGGTAGTCTTCGGATTGTGTGCTCAGTGCTCTGAGCTCGGGAAGGCGCAGCAGAAATCTGGCTAAACCTGTCCGGGGAATTGCGGATATGCACACAGTGTGTCTCTCCAACAGCGCGGCGTTCACCTGCTCGTACACGCTCTCCACGTAAGGCTGGTTTTCCAACAGCTTCACATCTGCAGTTAGAGAGAGCAGGGCAGCAGGGTTATTAACTAAAAGTGTTAACTAAAACTAAAATCATAAAAACATTTACATTACTTATAATGTTAATGTAGAAAAATATACACATTTATAAATTGAACATAAAATATTAATTATAAAATGTTAACTGAAATAAAATATATATATATAAATCAGCTTTATTTTAGCTAGTTGCCAAGGCAACATTTATTTTAATTTCATTTTGAGTTGAAGTGCTAAAATAACTGAAACTAAATAAGCTAAAACTGGCAATAATAATAATAAAACAAGAATATTAAAAAATGTAATAATAATAATAATCAGCTTCAAAATCAATATTTCTCATTATGGTTTAGTTTAAATAAAAAAATAAAAATAAAACTAATAAATAAAAAAATATATTTTATATATGTTGGCAAACAATTTCAGCTAGTTGCCAATGCAACATATTTCATTTTTGTTTTGTTTCAGTTGAAGTACTAAAATAACTAAAACTAATAAATGTATATTTAATAAATACTATGTAGACTTAGTTTTAAAAACTAACAATTTTAGCTATATGTAACATTGCTGATTTTCATTTAGGCCTACTAAAATAACAAAAATGATTAATAATGATTAATAAATAAACATGATTAAAAACTATAGCCTATATAGACATAAAAATAAACATTTTAGCTAATTTCAGCTAGTTGCCATTTGAGTTTGAAGCAAAATAGCCTAACTAAAACTAACTAAAATTAATAAACACTATAAAAATAAAAAAATAAAAAAATCTAATAAAAATGTGAAAAAACAACAAAATTATGACAACTTTAAATAAAACTAAAGTGAAAACAGAAAATATGAGAATATAATCTTATTCAAAAAATAAAAAAAAACAAACAAACAAAAAAAACAGTATATCAGTGGTACTAAAATAACACAGAGATGCACCAACAGAGTCTCAATAAAGACCGCATGAGTGGAAAATGGGTTTTCAAGCACTTTCCGAACGCACACAAATACAAACCTGCTCTCTTTCTCTCTCTCTCTCTCTCTCTCTCTCTCTCTCACACACACACACACGCACGCACGCACACAGCCCTCAAGCACTCTTATTATGAAAAGCAGCTTTTGTCGGCGCTAAATTGCTCTCACTTAAGCGAACGCGAACAATAAAGGAGCATTTTCTCCTGAAGCTGAGAAAGAGAGGCGCGGCGGCGCGGACCAATATGGGGTCAATCCATTAAACTTCTTTTGAGCCGGAGTCTCGCTATAGAAGGCGTGTGTGCGTCTGCGAGCGGATACGGGGTCCGGCTCCCTGCCTTTGTAAACGGGAGCGATTCAGCAGCTTTTCATTTTAATTAAGCCCATTACCCAGTTACCACGCGCCCCGCGCCACACAAAGCACGCTGCCGCTCACGACAAATAGCGCGATACACGCGCGTCCTCGTTAGCGGGGCTCGAAATCAATGCAATATTCATCTTTTGAGAAGTTAATTAGCCTCGGTCAAACCCCGGCGGAGGAAATATAGATACGCTCAATAAGACGCGGAGGACGGGGTGACGGGCGCTGACGCCGAGCCTATGAAAATGTCTTTTATATGAAACTATTAAAACATCCGCAGCAGCATTGCTGAACGGAGGGAGACGGACACAGAAAGAGGAGATTTCACACCTCTTCCTCATTAATGAGAAGTCGTTTTGGCCTCTGGAATTAGTTAAGAACTCGAAACAATTTAGCAGAACTTATTAAGGGAAATATTATTTAAATAAAAATGATAAGACATCCTAGCTGTTATCAATCATTCAACCAACCGCAAAACATTTAAAACTCTAACGAAATTTTAGGACACAATCTTAGGTTAATAAAAAGTCTTGAATTAAATGTGACACTTTTTTTGCTCTTCTGAAATAAAAAGTTTTACAATTTATTGAAAATATAACTGCAAATGAAAAATATAAACTGAAAATATAAACTGCAAAAATCATCTTGGTTATAAGGTCACAAACAAAAGCACATTCACAGACTACAGTTCAAAGGTTTTTGGGGTCAGTTATTTTAAAAATTGTATTTATTTATTTTAGACATAATGTTAAAAAGAGTTCTATGTGAAATAAATGCTGTTTTTAAAATTTTATTCATCAAAGAACCTTGAAAAAAGTATCTCAGTTTTCAGAAAAATATTAAGCAGCACAACTGTTTTCAACATTGATAGTAATGTTAATAGAAAAGTTATTCTTGAGCAGCAAATCAGTATATTAGAATGATTTCTGAAGGATCATGTGACACTGAAGACTGGAGTAATGATGCTGAAAATTCAGCTTTGCATCCGAAGAATACATTTTAAAATATATTCAATTAGAAAACAGTTATTTTAAATTGTAATAATTTAAAGAAAGAAAGAAAGAAAAATCCCCAAACTTTTAACCTGTAGAGTATATACCTGTGCATCGCAAACCTTATAATTCACATGGAAAGACATCAGCCAATCATATCAAAGCTCATTTACATATGGAAGTCTTATAGTAACACTAGTTAAAAAGAAAAAAGATCAGAAAAACTGTAGAACTAAATTATGAATGCATTTAGTGCACTTGATTAACATTATATGTGCAGACAATTATATCTCCCTGTATTTTTCCCCAAGTTTAATAATCACATTTAACTCTTTAGTTTTATTCAAGAACACTAAACCCTAAAATTGGCCTATTTGCAAAACAGAGAAACTGAGTAACTGAGGTTCAAGTCAAAATTCTCACCAGGGTTGAAGAGGATGAGGTATTTGAGACAGGCGGTTTCTCTGCGGTCCAGCTGCAGCTCCTGTAGGCGGTGCACCAGCTCCTGACCTCTCTGTATCATCCCGTTCAGAGTGACCCCTGCCTGGGCCATTAAAGATGCAAGCTCAACCTGACACACACATAGACATATACTACATAAAATCAACACGTCAAGTGTATATTTGTGCCTATATTGTGTCTGATTTGAGTGTGTGTGTTACCTCCTGTCCAGTAATGAGAAGCACACTGTCCTCTTTCCCATGATGCAACTGTCTGGCGATGTAGTCCAGCACAAGCAGCTCACTCCAGCAGTTATGCAGCAACTTCATCTGATCTCCCACCTGTGGAGCAGAAAGAACATAAATATGAAAGTAGACAAAATTATTCCAAATATGTTTATATTATGCATTATGTATGTAGATTTTTACACTATTTTATTAATTCTATTATATTAATTATCATATTTATTGATATTTATCATATTTTTATATTATTTATATAATTTATTAAGTGAATCTGAGTTGTTTCTCTAAATTCTTTAAAAAAAAAAAGTCTATGATAAGAAGTGTTTTATTTGCTTTTTGACAACTAGAGGAGATATTTTTGTAATGAAAAAAAAAAATCTGATTAAAATGAATTTTAATATATTTTTATTTTGTATAAAATATTATTGCTCAAATGTTGCTCTTTCATAGCCCAGGAAACTTAAGCTATATCTATTGATATTTGTTATTATTTAATACTATTTATAATTACATCATATGTATATTTTGTATGTGTTTATATTAGCTATATTTGATTTAATTAGTGAATCTCAGTTGTTTCTCTATAAATGATTAAAAAATAGATGCAAACAAATTAGTCAGTTATATAATATAAAAGTATAGAGGTTTATAAATATGAAAGGAAAAGATTATTTGATGAGAAGTATTTAATTTTTATTTATTTATTTCTTGAAAATTGTGGAAAATTTGAGTTTCTTCTAAATCTCTAGAGGAGACAGAAATTATTTTTGCTTTTAGAAAAAAAAAATTATATTATTAAGAGATCCTATTTTTGATATTTCTTTCATTTTTCATTTCATGTATAGATAAATAATAAATAAATACTCATACACATACATACATATTTTCATATTCGGTGCAATACAATGTGAATATGTCATTGTGCCTACACACATACAGTACATTCAGGCACGTTTAAAAGGAGCCTCACCCACACAAAATTTCCAGAAAGCTGCAAGTTTTCTACCACCAACACAATAGCATTGAGTCACTGTATAAAAATGGAACAGAATGGACTGAACCATCATTCAGGTTAGCAGAGATGTGATTCAGTCTTCATTCAATAGCCGGCTGCTACTGTGCATATTCAGACTCCAATTAAGCAGGTGGAATTGAATTGAAAATAGCCAATTATGTGGATGAAACAACTTTCAGCTCACTGTTGCATATGAGATTCGTGACCCCTCAGGAGCCTCACGGGGCGGAACAGTTAATTGCAGCAGGAATGCACTAGTTATTTTTTAAAGCGCATAGAATTGGACGGCATCTCTATCACTCCCTTTATGCCATGCTCCTGTTGCCATGACGAGAGATCATACGGCACATTCTGCACACAGTGAAGGAAGCTGGAGTCTGTCTGTTGCCGTAGATACACAGGTACACAATGTGCTACACGATCGACAAAAACAAGCATGCAAAGGTTTCTATGCAAATAAATAAATCAATACTGAGGTGAATGTTATTAAATACCATTTCACCGTACTGTAAACAAATCATTTCAAAAGAAATTTTTTTTGTAGTTATGTAATCAGCTGATAACTAGTCGCAAGCAACTAGTGTTATTAAATATCAAAATCATATATAGTTCACTCAAAATGCAAAAGAGAAATAAACACATAAGGGTTTGAAATGACATGAGGCTGAGTAAATGGTGATTTTTCATTTTTTATATATCCTTTATCCTTGTGTTTGAATATTTTTTTAATAAAAAGTAATGCTAGCTTATTTAAGCTTCCTGAAGTAGCTAAAGCTAGTGAATGTTTTGATGACAGTTAAAGAAAAAGCTTCAGACTAAAGCTCTTTTGAAGCAAGTCATTTCAATCTTGAAAAGAAAAACAACTTTCTGCATTTACAGCTGCTTTCATGAATAAACATAGAAACACGGTTTTATTTGACTTGAAGTGAACCTGCTGCAAACTATTGTTAGCAATGCTAGCTATTACTTTGGAGAATCAAGGTACGCTCAAACGATAGTATGAAAGTGCTCAAGTAGAAATAAGTTCAGAAATAACGTTACAACAAGGTCAGAATCACATTACAAGTGCTACCGCAAAACTGGACAACCAGAATGTACTCTCTGAAAACACCACAAAATGATGCATTGTAAACGATAGATAATCAGGAGAGATGCACTCTGACCAACAGTGTTAAAATGTCCATATTTCCTATTCCTAAACTAGTCACCCAGAAGCATCATTCTCATTAAAACTGTATTTGGAATGCAAATAATTCAACAAATGAATAAATCTAAATTTGTAAGAAAATAGTATGAAACAATGTACCATACGGAAATATGAAAGGAATAGTTAACCCAGAAATTTGCTGAAAATGTCCTCACCCTCAGGCCATTCAAGATTTAGATGAGTTTGTTTCTTAGTGAATGGGTGCCGTCAGAATGAGAGTCCAAACAGCTGATAAAAACATCACAAAAATCTACAAATTATCCAAACCATTCCAGTCCATCAATCAACAGCAAAAAAGGAGAGTGTTTGTAAGGAACAAATCTATCCTATTATAATAAATCTATCAATATCAGCTATAATTTATAATATCGCTTTCTTCAGTGAAAAAGTGGTCTCATCTGAATCAGGAGAAAAATATGCATAGACCAAGCGAGAAAAAATAGTCTAAAACTGTTTTAAATAAATTGATTGGTTGATTTTGATGTGAGAGGACAACAAGGGGTGAACATTTTCACTGAAAGAAGCATTATTATGAATAAAACATTCATGTTTTGTGTGGTAGCAATGGTTTGAAGTTAAAAAAATGTATTTTGCAAGATGTTAACTGATGGACTGGAGTGGTGTGGATTATTGTGATGTTTCTATCAGCTGTTTGGACTCTCATTCTGATGGCACCCATTCACTGCAATGCTGAGCAAGTGCTAATGCAAGTTCAAGTTCTGATGAAGAAACAAATTCATCTACATCTTGGATGGCCTGAGGGTTAGTACATTTTCAGCAAATTTATTTGTGACTGAACTATTCCTTTAATAGCTACATTATTTTCACATGACTTTCACAAGACAAAACAGGTAAAGAAAAAAAGGTTTATCAATTAAAGTGACAAAACGTAAATAAATAAACCAAATCAATCAATGATACTAAGTGCTACAATAAGGACTCTGAGAAAAACTAACTTCCCTTTTGAATACTGAACCTGTGACTTACTACCATTACTAGCGTACTAGCATTTTTCAGCTTGTCCTCACCATAAGTGCTGTGCGAGGCCGCTTTTGGAGAGTGTCAGATGCCCTTGGCACCCCAGTGTGGGCTATTATATGGGACAGAGAAAAAGCTTTACTCTGAAAAGATTATGAGTAAAACAAGACCCTTGTCCATTTCTCAGCAGTAGCTGTTGACTCTGAAATCACACACAGACGCGCACACATTCACATCCACACTTGAACGCCACAACACTTCCCTGTCAGTGCTTTATATATTTTGTAACCCTCATTTATCGGCGATAATACCTGCCCGCTGCCCCAGACTTCCACAACACAGGCTTTATTCTTGTTGCTATTTCTCTCTCCGTTTTATCTTTGTAGAATAAACCCGCCTCTTTTTGTGTTGCAGGAATTTGATTTTGACCTAGAAGGACACAGATGTCCAGCTGTGTGAATGTGGAAGTACAACTCACAAACAGACCACAGAGGACAGAAGCTACATTTAGAATTCAGTTTTAGTGTACTGCTTACTGCTCAATATAGCTGTTTACTGTTTAAACTATATATTATATTACTGCTCAATACAGACGTTTACTTCTGTGTGTATACACACATATGCATACATATATATGTAATGACCATGTAATAACATGATCAAATAATTGATTCAAATATAACCAGAAACATGCATAAAGAAAATAAATATGGTCAATTATCTTTTCTTGTTAACGTTAAATTATTTTAAATAGAATGCATTTTGCAATAACAGACAATATGCAAATGTTAATATGCTGCTTTTTCACATGGCTTCAAGTTTAAATATTTGAGAAGTATCCATCATTCATTTAAAATATATTTTTTTAATTACATACTTTTTTTTTTGTTAGAATGTCTTAACTTTGCCAGTTTTTAAGTAAATCTAAAAGGAAATGTTAAAAATCATGGCAGGTTTAATTATCAAACTGTTAATGTCAGCTGAGGGTCAGGTTTATTTATTTAGAAATTAATACTTTTATTCATCAAGGACACATTAAACTGATCAAAAGTGACAATAAAGGCATTTATAGGGTTATAAATGATTTTTTAAAAATGCTGTTCTTTGAACTTTCTGTTCATCAAATAATGCTGAAAAAACTGTATCATGGTTTGCACAAATACACAAAAGCAGCACAACTATTTTCAACACTGATGCTAATAATTCTTGCGCAGAAAATCAGCATTTTCGAATGATTTCTGAAGGATCATGTGACACTGAAGACTAAAAATGATGCTGAAAATTCAGCTTTGCATCACAGGAATAAATTACATTTTAAAATATATTCAAAAATAAAACTGTTATTTGAAACTGTAATAATGTTTTCAAATATTATTGATTTTACTGTATTTTTCTGTATTAATAAATGCAGCCTTAGTCAATCTAAAAGACTTAGAAATATAAAAAAATAAGCATATCAACCCCAAACTTTTGAAATCATCAGTGTATTACACACACACACACACACACACACACACAGACACACACACACACACACACACACGTGCATTCTACACACTGTCTGCAAGTATGGTAGTATGCTTTACTGAACACCACTAGAGAGACTGGTTGTAGATTGAGATGCAAACACACCATCCTAAACATCTTTCAAACTGTCAGACATACACTGCATATGTTTGTCTTCAGAGGGTTAATAAACTAACAGTTCACATCCGGCGTATGTGTGGGTGTGATATGTGTGTGTGAACACACCTGTTCAGGTAATAGTGTGAAGTGGAAACAATCCATCAGCACAGACAGAGGAAGTGATGATGGTATTAGTACTGCAGCATCCTGCCTCAGTGGCTTTATTAGTCAGTCAGTATGTTATGTCACTTACAAAACATACCATGGTCTCACTAAAGCGTTTGTGAATATTGTATTTTGGAATAGGACTATATATCAAAGTACTATGGTATTACTAACTGATACCATGAGGACTTTACACTTTAGACCTGTAGGTGCTGCCAATTGATTAGATCAAACTGATGGACCAGAGAAGCATATTTACTGGATTTTAAATTAACAAAATAAATATTCATTAAATGCTCAGACTAAACATTGACAGTAGATGCATTTACTGTCTAGAAAGTATTGAAAAGCAGAGGTTAATATTGGTTTTCTTATTACATCAGAATATAAAAACTACTTTGCTTCTAATTGGAATCTTTTCAGGAGCGAATAATAGTCAGCTGAGTATAACAACTATTTTCTGGAGGAATCTGATGAATTAAAAAGAGTGAGACTTGTTGAATAAGAAAAATCTTCAGGCAGACTGAGTGCACGGACACTGAAGCATTCACATTCTCCCCTTATCTGGAGAGGAATGCTGTTGCTAAACCCCCCCCCACACACACACACACACACACACACACACACACACACACACACACACACACACACACACACACACACACACACACACACACACACACACACACACACACACACACACACACACAGAGGTACTGAGAAGTAAAGGACTGGAAATTGCGGTGTTTGCACTAAAAATGAAGAAATTAAAAGGAAAAGATTCAGTTATATTTGTTGCAGACACTAACAATTGTTTTAAATCAGTTTCAGAAGCGACTATCATGTGTTTTTTGTATTTTTTGTAATCTTGTATTTTTAATTGAAACTAAAAATGTTTTCATTCACTTTCAGATTTTAATAATAATCTTTCAAATTTTACATTGGCCTTCCTATTGTTTACTAAGCCTTTGTTTCCTACCTCCGTTTTATCTCTATTTGTGTGTATGTGTGTGCGTGTGTTGAGAAGGTTATTCTGTTATGTGTGTGTAATTTCACAGAGTACCATTGTCTGTGTGTGTGTGTGTGTGTGTCTGTGTGGGTGAATAACAGCTAGTGTTACTATGTATATTGTGTGTGTGATTGAAATGTTGTAACGTGTGATTGTGTTTATGCCGCATTGTCAGCAGGGTTTGGAAACACTACAGAAAGTGACAGCAGCTCAGAATGGACAAAAGAAAGGAGTGTATCCTCTATTTCCTCTAAGACAACAAACACTCTTGAGTTTATTTAAAGAGCTCTTCAGGACCACCAAACTCAAGTGTTTTATGTAAAGACCCCTCAATGCCACAGGTTATAATGGACACAATATAGCAGGAGCTCTCAATTTAAGATTGTTCTGAAAAAGTTAATGAGCCTTTTGAAATGAATCTTAAATATATCTCAGCATTTCGGATTAACAGTAAATCCAGACTTCCAGCTGAAATATGCAAAAGTCAGAATGTATTAATGCAAGATTCATGAAAATTCTACAGTTTTAATAATCTTGTCATAATTGCAAAATTGCTATTAAATGAATTCATTTCAGTATCCGGTATTAATTCAAAAAAAGAAATAGAGTTTGAGGTCCGTAAGATTTGTTTTTTAATGAAATTCATAGTTTTATTTAGCAAGCATGAATTAAATTAATCAAAAGTGACAGTAAAGACTATTCTATTTTTTAATACTGCAAAATATTTCTATTTCAAATAAATTAAATCAAATAAATTTAAATCTCTAATCGTCAAAGAATCCTGAAAGAAATGCATCACTGTTTCCACAAAAAAAGAAAAATAAATAAATAAACTGCTTTCAACATTGATTATAATAAAAACTGTTTCCTGATCAGCAAATTAGCAAATTATGATTTCTGAAGGATCATGTGACACTGAAGACTGGAGTAATGATGCTGAAAATTCAGCTTTGTATCAGAGAAATAAATTACATTTTAAAATACATTCAAATAAAAAAAACAGTTATTTCACAATATTACTGTTTTTACTGTATTTTTGATCAAATAAAACCAGACACGTTAAGCAAAAGAGACTTCTTATGTTCAAAAACATGAATAAATCTTATCAACCACAATCTTTTGAATGGTAATTTATATAAGTGTGCACAAAACATGCCTTATAATGATTATTATAATATCATTATCATTATTCACAGGCTCAGGACCAGCTCAAAGCATCATTACAATGCAGTCATTTATGCTACAAAACCTCATAAAATTACCAGACGGCTAATAATTTCCTCAAATACACCTGTTGATTGAATCACATCAGACATCACTGTCCGCATGTTAGAGCCGATATAAACGTGACAGTGAGCCAGAGCAAACACAGCAGGCCGGGTCTCTTCATCTGGAAACACACACACACACACACACACACACACACATTCCCTGTTCGTACATGTCAGCATCGTTTCATCATGCCAACCGTATCCGCTCTGGTCATGCAAACATTGTGTGTGTTTGTGTGTGTTTATGTGTGTTTATGTGTGTAAAAGGCCTAATATTACTTAATCTGATGATACTGGATTCCAAAATATCAATAAAAACTTCAATAAAGTAAAGTTTTTTTTACAAAATAAGATTTTAAATTTTAAGTTTATATATATGTATCAGCTTTCCACTTATTAAAATAGCCAAAAACTCAAAAATTCAAAGGTTACAAATGACAAAAGGAAGTATTTAAAATAAAAAAATAAAAAAGTTTGCTCTATTTGCCTCAAATGCTCCATTTAATGTCAAATAACTTGACATGAACACAAGTGTGTAAATAAATAATCTTTTCCCCCCTCACAAAATCTGTAATCTTACATCACCATTTGGATGTAAAACACCCACAGATTTAGCAGAAAACCTCTGGGGCATGTTTGCATTTTCTTGTCGCTGGCCATAACTCTGAGCTTGAAATCAGGATTAGGCATCGACTAGTGTCTTCAAAATCATTTACACATGTGGAAAATGGCTGAGAACTAAACAAATAGTTGCAACCTGGTTTACAGGAAGATAGGAATCTTTGTGGCAGTTTTTCTGGTGATTTAGGGATAATACAAGACTTTTTCACTTTACAAATGATTGTTAAAACCAAACATGCAACAAAACGCATCATATATTGTGAGAAGGTGGGACGTGCTTGAGCAAAACAGACTATATTTTTTGAATCAGCACCCCAAAATTAGTTGGATACAAATTGTGGATTTTGCTCAGCAAATATGATGCAATATGATTTTTTTTTAGCTCAGCACAACAAAGAAACTCATACAGGTTTGGAACAACATGAGGGGGGTAAATGATGGCAGAATTTCATGTTTTGATGAACTATCCCTTTAATTCAGTTTCGCTTGTGTTCACACTTACCTTGAGCTCCTTAAAGAAGATGCAGCTCCGCGCCCACTCCACTATAGAGAAGAGCGTCTGATCGGCCATGTGGCACATCAGGCCGAAGGTGCTGAGCCGTTCCTGTTTAGCAGCGAGACGTGTGTTCTGTTCTTGATTGGCCACCGTGCTTCGAGAGTTCTGTTCCTGCTGCAGGTGGGCCAGGTGAGCGCTTATCTTGCTTTGCACCTGCAGCTCATCTTGCTCACAGCGAACAAACTCCAGAACCAGCGGCGGTACTGTTAAGCCCGGCGGGGCGAGCGGCGGGCTGGTCGACACTTGTGTCTGGTCGACGTACGTGTAGCCTGGAACAGATTCTGGGGAGCTGGCGCTGGTGTAATGCTCTGAGCTTGTGTAGTGGTCGGGGTACTCAGATTTGATGGCACGGCTGGGCAGGGTGGGATACGCCGGGTACTGTAAACTCAGAGAACTGTATGCTTAGATGTTGACTTATAAATCTCAAGGAGCCACCGAGGTAAACGATGCTTACGTAATCTTTATTTGCAACCGAGGCGCCGACGTTTGGGTGGGTGTTTTTTGGAGCCGGGGTGGACAGAGCAGTGCTGAAGCTGTAGTCAGACTGAGGGGATGACATCAAAGGGGGCGTGGCTTCCATCTTTAAGCCACTCGCCCGGATTAGAGCTTTCTTCTGCTGCTTTAACGCCCGGTCTCGTTTGTACATGGGGCCAAATTTATTGCGCCCTCCTCGCATCCTATCAGCACGGACAGCTGTGAGCACAAACAAAACCATATTACAATACATTTTATATTAATATGAATATTTAACAGTATTATACAAAAGTATTTTATAACTTTTTATCTAAATAAAAAGTCATAAAAATAAAAAACTGTATGCTACTTTCTGTATTTTATATTCATTTAAAAGCATTATAAAATGTGTTATGAAAAGTATTATATTATATTTATATTATATACAGTAATATAAAATTACAGTCAAATAATTAAAAAGTATTCTTCAGATCAGTCTGGGTTGAAGTAACTACATAGTTTTTTTTTCTAAAATTAAATTAATATGAAGATATTTGTGGAACTTAAGGTTCTTCTAATGTATGTAGCAGAACCATTTTTGGTTCTAATTGGAATGTTCATTTTTAGAAGAAAAGAATTGTGTTCTACAAGCAGTTATATGTTGCTTCTTGTCCGTTTCTCTAAAATTCGTCCTTCGGTTAACTCACGAACTTTAAAAATACCTCTATAGCCTGCCTGATTAAAAATAGAGCTGTGCTTAAATGAATACTTAACCTTGATCCAGAAGCAAAGCGCGCGCAGCCGGTAAGGCAAAGGTGCCTGCAGATAATAGCGACCTTGCAACAAGAACGGCGATTTTTTTTCTTCACTGTTTATTTTTTCTCTAATTCTACATCTACACGTGGAACTAATCAACTGGCTGCAATGCAATTTAAATTCTTAATCGTTTTTTTTTAAATAGACCTGCCTTATGGAATATGATTTAATCGTTTTTTAGCCAATTTTTCAAAATATACACAGATCCTGTCACAAGATTGAATTAATCCATATACATGCAGATTTTAAAAGTAAATGATAAGATAACGAAAAATGTACGAGAAATTAATCTATATAATAAAACACAAACAGTTCTAAAATTGAAAGATATGATTTTTATAAGAAAATATTTTCAATTGTAGCCTAATCATTTAAATAATTTATTATTATTTGATCTCCAATAAATTTCAGATTTATGCAGTTGTCTATACCGAACTGAATTTGAGATTAAATTTGAGATTAAGCATATTTCGCTCACCTTCCAGCCGCATCCCGACGTTCAGACATTTCTGGAAGCGGCAGAACGGACACCGTTTCCTCTGGGTTTTATCGATCTTACAGTCCTGGCTCTCTGCACATGTGTACCGTTTGTTATTCTGTACGGTCCTCTTAAAGAAACCCTTTAAAATGAAGGGAGGAAAAAATGTTGCCATTCGACAAGAAAGAAGAAAAGAATATAATAAATATTTACAATTATACAGAATAAATTCTATAGAATAATGTATCTATAGATAAATGGTCGAAGTGACTTTAAAATGAATAAACAGGCTACGTGATTTGTTCTAAGTGACTGTAACATCGAAATATTATTTATTTAAAATCTAATATATCGACAAAAATGTCTAACCCTTTATATGATGTGCATTTGTCAACTATAGTACTTGATCTGACCATTAAAACTCTGCTAAGGTGGCCAGGCTGATTCAGTCATAGTCCTATTAAATTATTCAGGATAAATGTATTCAACATTTAGATTAAAAAAAGATACTTATACTTAAAACCTGTTGATTTAGATCATAACATCAGACAGATTTTAGGTTACTGAAAACATTTTACAGTAGGGTATATTTAAACCGTCTGATTTAATACCTTGCAGCTCTCGCAGGTTAATAAACCATAGTGATAGCCAGAAACTTTATCCCCACACACCGGACACAACTCTTCCAGGTCCGTCTCATAACTGAAGTCCATTCCGCCCCGCCGAGCGCCTGCGCACAAGCATATGAACACACACCTAAAACAGCGCTTCTTCAGTGGTTCAGCAAACAGTCGAAAACGTTCTACATGCCTCTTGCTATTATCTATGATTTCCTTGGTTGTTTCAAAAGCACTATAACATTGAAGGGTTTCTAGAAATAATAATAATAAAAATAAAAAGTTTTTTTTTTTTTTTAATATATTGATCCACCAAATAGTAGCCTAAAACCCTTGGTGACGCATAAATGCAACCTTTATTTTGACCTTAACATGATTTAAAAACTAATTAAGGCCTTTAAATGATCACATTCAATTAATCACCGATATACACTGTAAATATTATTTTTAGAAGCTGTAAATACAACAAAGTGTTTTACAAGAAAATACTGACTATTCTTTCTGCTTCAGAATTTCGCGTTAAATTCATCGTTATTACGTGCCGTTTTCTATTTATTTGTGAAATTAACTATCAATTTCTGAGTGAAAAATTTTCTACACCAATTTTTTTTCAGTGTATAGTCTATCAAAAAGTAAGTAGCTATTTACATTCCTGCCATTGACAAATCTAAGTGCATTTAAAGATTTAGAAAAAAAAAAAACATTGTAGTTATATTTAAGAATTGCAATTTATTGTGAGTTTTAACAATACTTTTTTTCACAATAAATGTTTATAAAATCACCTTACATTAAGTAAACCTGAAAATATTACAGCGTTGTCATTTATTTGTATTATTTTGTTAAATGGGCCTATCAATATATCACAGCTATTTGTCATGAACATGAGGTATAAAATTATAAGTTTATTAATATAATAATCATTCTATGGTTGAAATGCAGATAGGTCCGAACGACTGAAACGAAAGCATGTGATGTTGACGTGAAAGGCAACTGTTACCTGTCAGTGACTCTGCTCCTCTGCGGTGCTTCAGTGCTGCTGATCTCTGCGCGAGGAATTTAATCACCAGAGCCGCGACACTGCGCGATCCTGCCGGTTCAGTGCGCGAGTGTTTCCCGGTTAAAACCCGCGTGATGTGTGCGAGGACACCGCGAGGGCAGCAGCTCTTTAGTGTTTGGCCTCGTGCGTTCACACAGTAGACATGCCCTCATATCCACACACACACACGCACATACAAAACTGTCAATGAGCGACAGGAAGGAGCGCCTATCTGCAACAGGTACTGAGCATGGGGAGGAGACAACAGTTTCCAAACAATTGCTTCGAATAAACTCTGAATCATTTTATGTTTAAAAATATATACAGCTTTGCTTTCAAATCGACCGACCTATTTTTTATTTATTTATTTATTTTTGGTAATATGCAGATAGCTGATTTTTATTTTAAGAAAAAAGGCACAAAAGCGGTAACTTAGCCGGTACATTTTCTAGTTGCAAGTTGCTAATTATGTACTAATATTTACACTTTAGATACAAATATGGCCTTTTAATGTAGGCTACTAATACGCACCTGAAAAAGGTACAAAACTGTACCTTTTAAAAAGGTAGGCTTAC
The DNA here is from genome assembly GCF_018340385.1 of Cyprinus carpio. NCBI lineage: Eukaryota > Metazoa > Chordata > Actinopteri > Cypriniformes > Cyprinidae > Cyprinus > Cyprinus carpio. The sequence goes on along the minus strand of NC_056617.1, from coordinate 5,440,064 downwards.
TGCCCCAGTGACAGATTTTGTACATTTTTTTTCTGAGTGAGGAATAAAAATTAACAATATTTGCACAAATATCAATTTCACATCTTAATGTAACCTTAATTTAATTCATTATTATAAAACGCGTAATTTATAGACTAAATAAAAAAAATAAAAAAATAAACTACTACTTTACATACTTTTTCTCCCACTGAAATCTGATTGGTCCAACAACTGACGATTGTCTTCCAACACCATCATCTTCATCACAAACACACTCGACTAATAAGATAAATGTTTCCTTCTTTGAGCTATAGCAGATAGTTACAAGAATAACATAAAAACAAAATATTAGAAAACTAGCCGAAATATAATTTAAAAGACTGTAAATTATCAATGAATTATTGTGAGCAAGAATGTACCTTTTCATAAACTGATTCACAAGTGAAATATTTTTCGATTTAATCTGTGGAAGAGGATTTTGTTTAATACAAAATGAAATTATTAGCGATGGTGTCAGAAAAACCAAAGCTCAGAATTCAATCATAGCCTATTTATTAATTATCAAAAGAGAAAGTTGCTTTTTAATATGACAGTCAAAGTGTCCCTTGAATGACGTGGCCTACACACACACACACACACACACACACACACACACACACACACAAACACACACACACACACACAGCCGTAAATTAACATGTTTTCACACTGCATCAATTCGTTCTGCGCAGCCATTAACAGCATAAATTAATAACTCTTTAATTTCTTTTAATGAAGCAATCGGTATTGGATTTCTAGCCGCACACACGCACAAAATAATTTGTCATTCTGTGACTCGTGCACAAGAGTGTCTCCATATGGCGCATTTCCCATCAGTCATTGTGCTACTTAATCAATAAAGAAGGTGAAAGACAATGTGCGGAGGTGCTGGAGACCTCTCGCGTGCGCTCGCGCTCTCAGAGGCACGTGGAACATGTGTTTGCTCACAATAATTACAATAGCTGACGGGCACGCTTAAATTTCTCATTAGCATATTAATTAATACCCTTCTGGAAAACATTTGAGTAGCACAGATCAGAGGGTGAGTGCCAGAACAATATTCGAACTAACACATAGGTCATATGTCTGCGTTTGATAGAAATAATGATATGAATCTGACAGCAAGGCTAATTGTTTCAATTAGGCCTGAAATTCTTAAGCTTCGTTTCCCTGTTCTTGACTTCCTTTCGTCAGCCAAAATATATTCCCCTCCCAAAACATGGAAAAAATAACCCAGCATAAATAAAAATCATCCCTAAACCCGCTGAAGGTGGTGTAAAAATGAAATAATAACACATTCTAAATAAATAATTAATAAATTAATTAAAGAATAGCAAAAAAGGTATTAAATATTTATTTTATTCTTAACTAATATATAAAATTATATACATACATACATATATACATATATATATATATATATATATATATATATATATATATATATATATATATATATTATATATATATGCTATATGATAAAATCATTATAATTCTACATTATTGTGTTTTGCACATTATTATTAATATATAAATATTAGCCACACCAAAATATTTGATATCATAGAACCAAAAAATGCTTTGCTTTGTCATAATTTAATTTACTATAGTGTTTAGTGCATAAGAATATCTATCTATCTATCTATCTATCTATCTATCTATCTATCTATCTATCTATCTATCTATCTATCTATCTATCTATCTATCTATCTATCTATCTATCTATCTATCTATCTATCTATCATAATATAAAACTATACATATTATCATATTAGCCATTTATTATTACATATAAATATCAATTTAATACACACCACCAACTACAGCACCTAAAGACTAAATCTAAGAAAATATTAACAAAAGGCTTGAAAGAATGGTTATTATTGTACTTTCCTTATTGTACCACACATGGTTCCTATTCACTGACATGATGAATGTCTGTCTCAGATATTTTTATCTACGATCTGTCCATCAAAATATTGTCCCAGAAAAATTAAACAACAGCTTAAATGACAAAAAGAGATTTTGTGCGGTTCCACAAAAGGACTCTGGCAAGGTCAAAACCCCGAACGTCCAATGGAGTTGTCATCTCGAGCTCGCATAAGACCTCAGCATTGCACCTGAATTTATTTTTAAAAGAGAAAGGGGAGAAAAGAAGAGATTGAAAAGAGTCTTTGTAGTCTTTGACCTTCGTGGCCTTTCCACCAACATGACTATTATTCAATTTATGTTGAATAAAATTATAATCTGGGATAAAAGATGAATTGAAGAAGGGGAAAAAAGAATAGGAATGATAATTAAGAAAAAAAATGCTTTCATACTGGCCACACTTTACATCTTAAGTGCACTACATTAAAAGTGAGATTAGTTAATTGACAGCTTGTATAAAAATTATTATTCCTAACCTTGTATATACTTGTTTATATACTAAACACTGTTGCTGTAGTGTGCTTGTGTGTTGAAGTGTAAGAAAATTAACACACGCACATGTGTGTGTGTGTGTGTGTGTGAACATGGTGGTCTCTCCTCTTATCTGTCCTTCACCCACACACACTTTCTCTACACCACACTTCTGAAGATTGTTTCTCAAATACACACACTTACACATGTCAAGTGTGTTAAGTATGTAGGTCTAGAACAGCTTGATTGTGCCTATCCATCATGTATGCGTCATAAATTGAAAGAATGAAGTTACGTTCTATATTGAAAGAATGCTGTTTGTTTAGTAATACACAGAGTGAAAACTGAATATTCGATCTGACCCTTATAAATGTATTAGTTTTGTTTATGTAACCTAGTCAGGTTGATTCACACACAATAAATAACATTTTTGACTCGAATAAAGACAGCGCATTTAGAGATTTCCACATCATTTGTAGAAGATTAGATAGATCGATAGATACATCGATAGATAGATAGATAGATAGATAGATAGATAGATAGATAGATAGATAGATAGATAGATAGATAGATAGATAGATAGATAGATAGATAGATAGATAGATAGACAGACATACAGATAGACGGATAGACAGATAGACAGATAGATAGATAGATAGATAGATAGATAGATAGATAGATAGATAGATAGATAGATAGATAGATAGATAGACAGACAGACATACAGATAGATAGATAGATAGATGGATAGATGGATAGATAGATAGATATTCTTATCTTATTCTTATTCTGTTTGTGAGTGTGGCATTGGGCATTGGCATCGGCCCTGAGCTCTGTGCTGCAATGACGTAAAAATGCTTCACCCTGAGACCCTCGAAACCTTGAGCATGTTACACAGATTATTTCAAACGCTCTAATTCACGTACAAAAAAAAAACAAAAAAAACACAGCAAACCATATAACTAACTCTGACTGGGGGCCTTATTAAAACAGCCACGTGTGCATGTGTGTATAGTGTGTGAAGGTCTCTGTGTGTTTTAGTTTCTTATCTGAGCCATCGGGAGTATTTCGAATGTTCAGCTCAGATAAAATTACTCATGTCAGAGTGAACCTGTGAGACTGCATATGTGTGTTTAACACAGATGACAAAAATGTGTTATTTATGAAAGAGAGATGTTTAGAATTAGCTAATGAGCTGTTCTGGTTCCCTGTTCAGTAGACTAAAACAATAAGCCATAAGAGGCCATGTGTTACAGTGATTTTTACTGTGTTAAATAAAAGCCTTATATGTAGTAAAAATCAGTGTAACTCACAGACAGAATAATCTATTGCCACAAAATTAGCTGCAAAGGCAATATCATGTTCATTAATGTTCCATAAATAGTTTTGTTGTTGTTAATAATTAGAGGAAGAATTATTTATTCTAACAAGGTAGCTAGGCTATATAGATGTTGGCCAACTGTAGGAATAAATATTATTTTTGTGGCAGTCAGCAACATCATATTTTGCCACCGAAACTCTATCTATGCATGTAACAGAATCACATCATAAAATATTAGATTTGAAATAAGTTGCAAGAAATGAACACTGGCTGGCTGAGGAAACAATTAGTTGGTAAAGTATTTTCAAAAACATATAAACGTTTATATTTGATATAGCTACTAGAAGAAGCTCTGCATTTTCATTCATTAGAAAACCGTAATCAAACAATTGACAACAACAAAAGCACTCACTCTTGGCTAGATAACTATAGATTTGATACGCCATCTAAAGCTGAACGTTTTAACATAACCTTGGGGTAAAAAAGAAACTATAACCTATATACACATACAAATTTGGCCAATGTAAGAATGTTTGTCCTTTGAAAATGTAATTTAGTTAGCTACTGGTCTGTTGAGCTATGAGGGATAATTAAACATACTGTATTTACAAATAATATACTTCAGCATAACACGCCTACTTTATGTATTATAATGTTTAATGCAAACAGTGCAAAATTACAGGGACTTAATCAATTTCGTATATTTTTAAGATATGAAACTTCATGTAGGCTAGTTGGTAAAAGCAAGTTTTTACAGAGAGAATCAGTCACCAAAATGTCCTATGAGATCATGTAGGAAATAAATTAAGTTCAGAATGGAGTAAGAGAAATGGGAAGTTAAGTTACAAGAATGGAGTGAGAGAAATAGGAAGGAGAGTTTTGCCCTCCCATAGGAAGGGGCGGAGCCTGACACAGGAAACAGGATCTTCACTTAGAACTCACACAGGAGTCTATTATACAGTATGATGATTCAGGATATCTGACTCTCTAAGTTTGCTAAATATGTTGTATTGTTTGTTTTTGCCAAAATACTCAATCATAACAGATTGTAATGGAGAAAAGGAGAGAGAGAGAGGAAAGAAAACTGAATGAAAAGTGAACAAGGTCATGGGCATCTAAATTAGTTCAAGTGGACACTCAAAAATTCTGCTCACAAGTCAAAAAGAAACAAAGACAGGCTTCTATATTCAGCATTTAATGGCAACTCTGCAAGTTTTGACATCTGAGATTTACACAATTTATATTAATAAAGTTTTTCTCTCTCTGCAATGGCCAGTCTTCCTGTAATTTTTCTTAGGCTTTATTCTCAGTTCATGAAGATAATATAAGGGGTCAGATAAATCAGACCCATATAGTTCTAAGGAAATTAGTGGTATCAGAGAGCAAAGTTACTTCATCCACTTTTATTGACTGGATCTCTATCCATCAGGGTATTTAGTCACTACTATTCCCTTACTATGTGCAAATATAACTTCACTTCTTGATGATGCTGATAGAGTGCAATTGCCTGCTGACATTTTCAGCGGCCTTGGCTCTGGAAGTGTTTTTTTTCCCCAGTTATAAGCCATAAACCAAACCAACCAGCTATGAGGTGAATCACAAATATACTTTTTAAGAATTATTTTTGGTGTTTTGCCTTTTATTATGATATGACAGTGTAGAGCAGACAGGAAGCGAAGTGAAAATGAGAGAGATGGTGGGATCTGGAAAGATCCTTGAGCTGGGACACCCGTAATGCAATGGTGTTTTATGTTGGCACACTTTTTTTTTTTTTTAAATAAAAGGCAAAGTGAGTGACTTTAATGTGTGCAAGAACTGTCTCATAAAGCATTGTGATGGATATAGCAGTGGAGATGCTGAGTTTGTCTGTTTTGATTGAGTTTTACTGACTGTACAAAAATACAGGCTGTGGTTCCTTCATGTATATATTCACTAACACAGTATATAGGACATAAGGATACTAGCTGCAAGCCAGCAGATGACTTATCAAAGCACTTGATCCTTTACTAACATAAAAATGTTACTGACCAATCCTGTATTAGTATGTTCACAAAGTTTGACTGGAGGTGGTTTTGGGGGAGGGGCATTCTTGTTTTAGAGACCATTTGATTGGACAAATATCTGTGTAGTGCAGGATGAGTCATCAATAATTTTGACCTGTTATAATGTGTTGTGTGTATCGACTAGTGAAATTTGTCAACGTTTAGCACAAAGATGGCCTTAAACCGAATACATATTGACTAAAAACAGTCATTAAGCATGCTACTTTAGATCTGCAAGGCCACAGAACCAGAAACACAAGAAATTAGAGCACCATAGAGAAGATCAAACAGAGACACTGATGATAAATCAACACACAGAGACATGTTTATCAGGCCTTCTTTATGAAACGAAAATAAGTATAAACTGTAAACATTCAAATGCAGAGAAGAAAAATACCACGATGAACAATGAATATCAAGAAAGACAAACAGCTGAGCGACACAGTCTTCTTGCCGCCCGGTCTTTATGTCATCAACTACACAGGCACTTCAAGGTCTCAGACGGTAACAAAACAGAGAGAATCATGGCGTGCACAAAGAAAATGATTACCCCCCTTCTTCAGAGCGACCCTCGCATGCAATCTGCAAGCACACCGCTATATTTTACCCTCTCATTGTCTGCGCTGAGGCACAAACAGATATGTAAACTTTCAAAGAAAGAATGGAAGGTTAAAACCACATGAAATTCTTCCAATGTTTAGTAATATTTGGAATGCTCCATCAAACTCAACCCTCATCAGGTAAATCAACCTTCCTGAGAAATGGCTCCTCTGGTAACAGCTCAAACACATAATAACATGTTCAAAAACAGGAGTAAAAATGAACAAAACATTAAAAGGAGGAATAACATTTCCAACAAATCTACAACTACGGCAAAATACAAACACATAAACCCTGTTCGAACATTCACACTTCCTTGAAGACACATGTGAGAGGAAATCACACATGTAACACACACACACACCTGGGATGAAGAGTGTGCTTATTGCATTTCATTACTCCGGCGACTGGCTCAAATGTTACCGGAAGTCTCCATCCTGAAAAAATTATGGTCAACAGCACGTATACTGTGGCACACTCAGCTTTGGTACTCAAACTTGTGAGCTGCAGATGATCATTTTGACTATTTAAATCCCTATAGCTCAAATGTAGCTATCATCTCAATAAGAGACATTGTTTTTTGAATGAAATTCAGCACCTTGGCATCTTCACTATTTTATCAGGCATATTTTATCAGTGACATCCTGCAACACAAGGACATTTCATATCATAGCTAGACGCTGCATAATTCAACAATGGATTGCAGTGTGCTCATTTCTGGATTTTCTTTTCATTTTGATCATTAACACAATGGTCAAAGAGTTTTTTCCTTCAAACGTCATGTTCCTTTGCAGGCATCTTGAAATCTAATTTGGTAGATCGCTACTTCGAATTCACATACAAATCTGTCGAGAGTTTTACATTCAACTTTGTCATGTAATAAATACATTGGGCGGAAAAAAGAAAAATAGCTAGTTGGAGGCGTGGCTTATGTCTTGGAGGTGGAGCTGCTGGTTAGCCAGGGGTTTTGATTGGTTGTGCAGGAGTACAGTACCGCCTTAAACAGCAGAGGGAGCTGCTCCAGTGGAACGGCCATCATCTTACCTGTAACCAACAATGAGGTCATTAGCAGAGGTACATTTTGATTGGCTAACTGTCGCATATCCAAACAGAATCATCAAATATATGCGCAACGAGATTTTAAAAGACAATAATGCATCTCTATGAAATACTTCACACCAGGTCTGAAATACTGTGTTGCAATGAACCTAATGTGAGGCTAAAATGTTTTTAGGTTTTCTGCTAAATGCTGGAATTATGCAGTGAACATCTTTATTTGTGTGCAAATAAATTTGGAACAAAATGGGGTTGAGTTGAGTGAACTGTTGCTTTAAAACACACCACTGTTCAAAAATTTGCTCTTATGCTCACCAAGGCTGCATTTACTGAAGTAGAAATACAGTAAAAACTGTTACTTTAAACAGTAAAATACAGTTTAAAGTAACAGTTTTCTATTTGAATATACTTTTAATTGTAATTTATTTCTGTACTACAAAGCTGCATTTTCAGCATCTTCACTCCAGTCTTCAGCATCACATGATCCTTCAGAAATCATTCTAATATGCTGATTTGCTGCTCATGAAACATTTCTTTTATTATCAAGGTTGAAAAGTTGTGCAAAACTGTGATTTATTTTTTAAGTAATCTTTTTATTAAACATTTTATTTAAAAAAAAAAAACATTATAAATGTCACTTCTGATCAATTTAATGCATCCTTGCTGAATAAAAGTATTTATTTCTATTTATATACTACTCTATTACATTTTATAATTTCTATTTTGAACAATTTAAGAAAAATTCATCTTTTTGGGTTCATTCACTCTCTCCCGTAATCTCCATCCAGTATTACACAGATACACACCTGAAATGTGGCGTATTTCAGAAAGGCAGGTGATGATTTCAGAGAAGCGTTTGGGTCGGCGAGGGTGGAATCGTTCTGTCAGGTCACGACACACGGACCAGTAACGTTCACTTATCTGTTCCAGCGTGGATGTGTTGCACAAACCTGTCATATCTGCAACACACACACACACACTCAAATTACACACATCTGCTAAGGCCCCAAAGATCTCAGTTAGTGTCTGTGTGTGTTACCTTGATTGAGCAGGGTGATGGTCTTTAAGCAGCTGTACTCCTCATTGCTGATATTTAGTTGCTGAAACTTACGGAAGAGAAAATTTAAACTCTCCATGACCTCCATAGCATCCTCACCAAACCTGCATACACACATGTATACATTCATAAATATTTTGGACCAATGAGATTTCATGGTGGGTGGAGTTACTGTGCATTACTGATCATTATCGTTCATACCCCTGCAGTGTCAGGCTGGACGGTGTGTACTGGTGTGTGATGTTGGCCAGTTCTCCCAGTATCTGTCCGCTGTGTACTGTGAGCGAGGAGAGCAGGATGAGCTGATGCCAGGAAGCCCCCAGTAAACGAGTGCAGTCTTTGATGGACAGATCACTGTAGAAAGGTAAACGCTTCAGCCAGACAATCTGTCTAAATAACAGCTCATCAGCTATACGGCACAGCAGAGCCAACAGCTCCGACTGAGTCACGTTATACCTGAAAAAATGACAGAAAGCGAGAATCTTCGAATTAAACAGGCTGGTTTTGACAGTAAAGAGCAATAAAAAAAACTATTTGACGAATATATTTAGGGATGGGCAATATAGCAAGATTATAGATAGAAAAATTATTTGTTATTAAAGGGATACTCCACCCCAAAATGAACATTTTGTCATTAATCACTCACCCCCATGTCATTCCAAACCCGTAAAAGCTCCGTTCAACTTCGGAACACAATTTAAGATATTTTGGATGAAAACCTGGAGGCCTGTGACTGTCCCATTGACTGCCAAGTAAATAACAGTGTCAAGGTTTGAAAGAAAACAGCGCATCCTTGTGGCACGGATGATATAGAAGAGCATACGCAGCATACGGTGATATGGAGAGACACAGAGGAGACTGTTGACAAAGGAATTGTTGAATAAAGTCGTTACTTTTGTTTTCTTTGCTTACAAAAAGTGTTCCTGTCGCTTCATATAACCCAGATTGCACGTCTGATGGCAGATGGAGTATTCTGACGATGACTTTCATATCTTTTATGGACCTTGGCACTGTTATTTACTTGGCAGTCTATGGGACAGTCTCAAGCCTCCAGGTTTTCATCCAAAATATCATAAAATGTGTTCCGAAGACGAACAGAGCTTTTACGGGTTTGGAACAACATGGGGGTAAATGATTAATGACAAAATTTTCATTTTGGGGTGGAGTATCCCTTTAAATATCACAAAGTTTTATAAAATTAAAATGTTAAATAATAAATGTGTAGTGAGCAGCAAATCAACATATTATAAAGATTCTGAGGGATCATGTGACACTGAAGACTGGAGTAATGACTGATGAAAGTTCAGCTTTACCATCACCGGAATAAATGCATTTTAAAATACAGTTTATTAGAAAACAGTAACTAATATTTCCGACATTACTGTTTTTTTCTGTAACAAATGCAGCCATGATAAATACAAGTGACTTTTTTCAACAGCATTAAATGTCAGACTAAAAATATAAACACTACTTTTTAACAGTATTGTACATATTTTTGCTAAAATATTTTTAAATATAAAAAGCCATCCATAAGCTTCTGGGAATATTTAAACATAAATAAATGCATTTGTGTTTTGAACAATTAATTAAAACATGATTCACAGAAATAAATCAAACTTACCAAGCATTAAAATAAATTATTCTATTAACCCTTAAAATTGCAAGTAAAAATAAAATAAGAAAAAAAAAAACCTCAGAAAATTTATTTATTGCTATTTTCCTACACATTAGGCAACCAATGTGCTTCCAATATTCAAAACATTGCTTTTATTTTCAATTTCACTCTTCGTATCATCCATTAGTAGTAGTAGTTATTTATTTTTTATCACCATGTCTGCATCTAAGACATCTTCATGGCAAAAACTTAGTTATACAAAAAAGTTACAAAGACCAAGCAAACCCAAAATATATTTAAATGATAAACATTTTAAAATCTTTTCTGGTAAGCTTTTACTAAAGAAGTCATATCACCCATTAAAAAAAATAAATAAAAACATATCAGCATTTAGCTCAAGGTCAGTTTAATTTTCACGAAAAGCTCCCATGTTACATTTAGATAAAGATGATGCCAGAGTTTTTCAGGTCTTGACCATTAAACCTACAACTAACACAGATTTTTGGACACTTAATGGTCAAGTAAGTGTGTAAATCCCCACAATATTGCTTCTTTTAACAAAAATCACCACAAATGTATTGTAAATATGCAATATATTGTCCAGACTTAGATATGTCCCCTTAGAAAAAGTCAAATGCAACACAAAAGTCATGTTTGATATTTAATTCTGTGTGTATCTTACCCCTCTTCTATGATCATGGGTGTAGCGAGAGGTGTGAGGTCTTCAGCAGCCAGCAGCTGGGCTGTCAGTGTGTGTGACTGCGTCTTCAGTGTGCGGCCAGTAGAGGGTGGTACAGGATATTTACACAACAGGAAAGAGTGTGTTAGCTGAGGACTGCTGCACTGATCTCTACAGGACACAGAGCATGTGCTCACATCCACAGAACGGCTGCAAAGAAAGAACCAGAAAGGAAATTATACATCATACATGCCATATATGCAAAGCAATCGTAGTATATAAAACAGAATTTGATATAAAAGCCACAAATCAACATGAAATAGCTTTTACAACAGTATCATTTTAGTAGCAGTCCTTATTAATATTTTTATTTTCTCTTTAATATTACATTTTATTTAAGTTTAGTAACTTTATTGTGTCTTTTTACTATTTTTATTTTATTTTATTTTAATATGTCTATATAATATTTATTAGGTTTTCAAAAATATATTTATTATTTTTTGTTTATTTAATTATTAGTTGTTTATTTAGTTAATTTAGAACTTCAACTTAAACTAAACAAAAATGGGAAATGTTGCCTTGGCAATTAGATAAAAAAAAAAAGATTTTATTTCAGTCAACCTTTATTTAAAGCTACTTTTTTTTTAGTTAACAATAATAACTTAATAATAATAACATTGATTTTGAAACCTTTTTTTTTCTTTGTGAAAGTGAATTAAGATAGATGAAATTTGGAGTGTTTCTTTGTTGTTTCGACTCTGCTTCTGTGGTTGTAGTATATGATACTGCATTTATTAAATTTTTATGAAAGATTATGAAATACAAAAAAAACATTCTGTCTTTGGAATAACATGCACAATACATTACAATATATATATATATATATAAAAAGGTAAAATAATAGCATCAGTTTTGAGCGTTTCTTTATCCCTTTTCCACTTTTTTGGCCACGTTTGTTATAGCATGAGGTTATAGCATGAACACAAATATTACCTTTTTTTGAAAGGTTATGAAAAAAAAAACATTTGTGTCTTTACAATGACATGCACAATAAATCAATTAATAAAAAAAAATGAATACTGTAGAATCAATTTTTATCATTTCTTTATCTTGTTTCAACTCTTTGTTCATGTTTGTTATAGCATGTTGTTTGTTCCACAACCCAAATATGACTTTTTTTTTTTAATGGTCTTTGCAATGACATGCACAACAAATCAATTAATAAAAAAATATTAATAGCATCAATTCTGAGCATGTCTTTATTTTGTTTCAACTCTTTGCTAATGTTTGTTATAGCATGTGGTCATTCCACAACACAAATATGATTTTTTTATGAAAAAAAACATTGTATTTACAATAACATGCACAATAAATCAACGAATTAAAAAATATTAAAAGCATCAATTTTGAGCGTTTCTTTATCTTGTTTCCACTTTTTGCTCGTGTTTGTAGTACGTGGTTCGTTCCACAACACAAACATCTCCTAATTCAATTTAATCAAAACCATTTGTCCCTGCACATGAAAAGGACAGACGCAGGTCAGCCCGTCCGTGTGTAAACGCACTGAACATCTCATTCGGGTCACACCTGGTTGACAGCGTGGAAAAAGATAAGGTCTGACCGCCCTCTGAGATACTGTTGCCAGGTGAACTGTGGTTACTGTAGCCGTGTCTCCACGAATCTGATAGTTCAGCTCCTTCTTTAAACTCCTGGCCAGACATGATTCGTTCGATCTCCTCCAGAGAGATCTACTCAAAGAGAAATAGAGAAAATCAACGATGAATGCAAGCCATAGACAGCAAGCAGAACGTCAGTGGGAAATAAAGGATGGAGACTGGTCAATAGTGGAGCGGTTCATTGTGAATAAAGCTGAAATTGAACATGAAGAACTCATGTACTCGTACAAATTATTTTGGATGTTTTAAGTCCGTCAATAATAGACAAAATCAATAGCAACAGAGGTGTCTGGATATTATTTGCTACTGTATGTACATGCTTTTAAGAAAGAGAGAAAGGGAGAGAGAAGGAGAGGGTTTCTGTTTATATCAAAGAACAATTGATCTCCTTAATTTGTGGCCTTCACAATCTCCCTCAGCTCTCGAAGGAAACTCATAAATGAGACGCGAGCGAGAAGCACTTCAGGTTCAATTCTGTGGGAATGTGCTGAGACTGTGTGGAGAAGAATGAACGATTGAATCAATTCAATCTATACAAAACAGGTTTGGGGTATGTAGGATTTTTGAAATGTAAAAAAAAAAAAATCTCTTATGCTCAATGAGGCTGCTTTTATTTGATCAAAAAGAAATTTATTTTAAAATACAGCAATGCTGTGAAATATTATTACAAATTAAAAGACATGTTTCCATTTGAAAATACCTTAAAATGTAATTTATTTCTGTGATGTAAAGCTGGATTTTCAGCATCATTACTCCAGTCTTCAGTGTCACATGATCCTTCAGAAATCATTCTAATATGCTGATTTAATGCTCCAGAAACATTTCTGATTATTATCAATGTTGAAAAGAATTGTGCAACTTTTAAAAGATTTTTGATGAATAGAAAATGAAACAACTGAATTTATTTGAAATAGAAATCTTTTGTAAAATTAAAAATGTTGTTACTGTCACTTTTGATCAATTTAGTCTGACCTTTGCTGAATAAAATATTCTATATATACATATATATATATATATATATACACACACACACACACACACACACACACACAGTATATAGATAGATAGATAGATAGATAGATAGATAATCTATATAATTTAAAAAAAGACTATTTTAAAGCATACAAATTGAATATGGACACTCCATAAAGGAGGTTTTGTCAGATTTAGATTTTCACTTCTGGGGACTAATTTCTCCACAAACTATAGCTATGAAAAAAAACAACAACAACACAAAATTGTCTTACCTGTACAGGTCCAATCATTTTATTCCTCCCTCCTGGCATCCCGTCCTCTCGGATTGCTGAAAGAGAGATAAAAAATGTTACGTTGTGAACTGCATACTTCCATACTACAAATACTCTTTCTACAGTATTTAATGTGCATAGCGTTTTTGTACTAAAAACCTCGATGATTTGTTATTATTTGCCAAAATGTGCACAATACAAGAGAGCACAGCATAAATATTAGATCCAACAATGCAATTCACTCATTGTATGTTCAATCTGATTAATTAACCAAGATTTTTAATGTCTCTTTCTTGACTGATTTCTCAATGGGATTGCCAATTATATATATTTACTAAAAACTAATTTAAAAAAAATTAACCACATTAATATACCTACATGCAATGCATTATACAGTATAACAGCAGGTTGCAAGTATTGCAAATCAAATATTTCCAGAGGGAAGGAAGAGGAAGTTGGTGTCTGATAGAGCAATAAAGACCAACAGCTCCCTCTGGTGCAGACTGCAGGCAAGTACATCAACAGTGTTTGCTATAGGCTAAAGTGTAGAAATTGTCAATTATTTAATGTTTATGTGTGTGAGATAGTTTAGCCCGAAGAAACAGACTGAGAGGGACATCATGCTGTAGATCAAGAAATCTGTTATCAGCGATGCAACCCAGATCTTCTATCTGATTTCTGTGTATTTTTCTGCAGGCATGAATCTGTAGGCCCTGATCTATATCTCTTCATTTACATAATGGAAAAATCAGATATCTGCTTCTAATGAAACGACATCAAAGGGCAGAAGAGAGGGATCGAGTTTAGAGGTAAATAAAATATTAAAAAGTGCATAATCCTTGAACATTTTATTTTTGTGTTTATACAAAAGACATGTGCTACATAATTAGGGTGAAATTGTAATTCTGAATGGATGTGTGTTAAAAAAAAAGGAGAAAGGAAAAGAAAAATAACACAGGTAAAGTTAAGAAAAAGATAAGGCCAAAGAAAAAGATAAAAGAATGTTTTAACTGATTAAGTTTTAAAGTATTATAATATTTTTAGCATCAAAAACTTAAACTAAAAATAAATCATGGTTATTTTTATTTTCTTTTAGACAATGATAATGAGGATTTTAACAAAATAACATTTTCATTTATATATAAATTATACAATTTTTATAATAAATCAGAATTTGAAATATATTACATTATTATATTATATAAATTATTTTAATATTCATATGTTATTAATTCATAACTTATATTTTAGTTAATAAATGTTTTATTTTGATTCCAATTTTCATTTGAATAATAAATAATAATAACCATTTAAACAGGTTTGTCACTGCATTTCTGAAGCACAGGTCTGTATGTAAACATGTTGGATTTACTCAGGACCAATTATGCTGGTTTGAATTATCATCAACTGTGTGTGTGTGTGTGTGTGTGTGTGTGTGTGTGTGTGTGTGTGTGTGTGTGTGTGTGTGTGTGTGTGTGTGTGTGTGTGTGGCTGTGTTTGGCTTGGCTCACCCTTGCGGTTCATTCCCATCTGAAGGCATTTCTGCAGTCTGCAGTACTGACAGCGGTTGCGTTGTTTGCGGGACATCTGGCAGTTCTTGTCTCTGTTGCAGCGGTAGATGCGCTTGTTGCAGATACTGCGTTTGAAGAAGCCCTTACAGCCCTCACAGGAAATGATGCCATAGTGCAGCCCGGACGCCCGGTCACCACAGATCAGACACCAACGCTCACCACCGTCCTCTACAGAGAAAGACATTTAATTACACGCAAATGAAAGAGTGAGGCCTCGTTTTGCCTACTGAAGTTTACATTTCTTAAGTATTTGGGACAAATTATCATTAAAGTCCATAGTAATAAGTATCAGCTTTGTACAAAAGCAATACAAATCAATGGTATGCTATGTCTTTATTTAGATAGGTAAATGTGTATGTGTTAAAGGGTTAGTTCACCCAAATATTAAAATTATGTCATTAATGACTCACCCTCATGTCGTTCCAAACCCGTAAGACCTCCGTTCATCTTCGGAACACAGTATAAGATATTTTAGATTTAGTCAGAGAGCTTTCTGTCCCTCCATTGAGAATGTATGTACGGTATACTGTCCACGTCCAGAAAGGTAATAAAAAACATCTTCAAAGTAGTCCATGTGACATCAGAGGGTCCGTTAGAATTTTTTGAAGCATCGAAAATACATTTTGGTCCAAGAATATCAAAAACTACTACTTTATTCAGCATTGACTTCTCTCCCGGGTCTGTTATGAGCGCGTTCACCTCACATCCGGTTCGCGAACGAATCACTCGATGTAACCGGATCTTCTTGAACCAGTTCACCAAATCGAACTGAATCGTTTGAAACGGTTCGCGTCAACAATAAGCATTAATCCACAAATGACTTAAGCTGTTAACTTTTTTAACATGGCTGACACTCCCTCTGAGTTCAAATAAACCAATATCCCGGAGTAATTCATTTACTCAAACAGTACACTGACTGAACCGAGCCAGATAACGAACGAAACATTGACTCGTTCTCGAGTCAAGAACCGTTTCTGTCGGACACGTCCGATTCGAGAACCGAGGAGCTGATGATACTGCGCATGCGTGATTCAGACTGACACACAGCGCGTCTGAACTGAACTGGTTCTTTTGGTGATTGATTCTGAACCGATTCTGTGCTAATGTTATGAGCGCGGGTAAACCGAAGGCTTGAATCAAGGGCAATCATCGCCAATGAAGTCATTACGTCGAGCGCAAAAGAACTGGTGAACCGTTTTCGGCAACCGGTTTTATTGAACCAAACTGTCCGAAAGAACCGGTTCGCGGAGAAGAACAGAACTTCCCATCACTACCGGTGATCCGAAAACCGATGCAACCGGTTCTTGACTCGAGAACGAGTCAATGTTTCGTTCGTTATCTGGCTCGGTTCAGTCAGTGTACTGTTTGAGTAAATGAATTACTCCGGGATATTGGTTTATTTGAACTCAGAGGGAGTGTCAGCCATGTTAAAAAAGTTAACAGCTTAAGTCATTTGTGGATTAATGCTTATTGTTGACGCGAACCGTTTCAAACGATTCAGTTCGATTTGGTGAACTGGTTCAAGAAGATCCGGTTACATCGAGTGATTCGTTCGCGAACCGGAAGAGAGGTGAACGCGCTCATAACAGACCCGGGAGAGAAGTCAATGCTGAATAAAGTCGTAGTTTTTGATATTTTTGGACCAAAATGTATT